>NC_056732.1:1445206545-1445506545 GCF_019279795.1 Protopterus annectens
ATCACCTCCCTTCTTAACCTAGCTTCCACTATTCTTTCCCATAACTTCATGCTGTGACTGATTAATTTAATCCCTCTGTAGTTACTACAGCTCTGCACATTACCCTTCTTAAAAGCGGTACCAAAACACTTTTTCTCCATTCCTCAGGCATCCTCTCACTTTCCAAGATTTCATTAAACAATCTAGTTAAAATCTCCACTGCCATTTCACCTAAACACCTCCATGCTTCCACAGGTATGTCATCTGGACCAACAGCCTTTCCGTTCTTCATCCTCTTCATAGCTATCCTTACTTCCTCCTTGCTAATCCACTGCACTTCATGATTCACTATCTGCACATCATCCAACCTTCTCGTCCTCTCATTCTCTTCATTCATCAGCCCCCAAAGTACACTTTCCATCTGCTCAACACACTCCTCGCTTGTGAGTACGTTTCCCTCATTATCCTTTATCACCCTTACCTGCTGCACATCTTTACTAGCTCGGTCCTTCTGTCTAGCCAGTCGGTACAGGTCCTTTTCTCCCTCATAGGTTCATAGGTTCATACTAGGCTATCTGCCCTAGGGCATTTATAAGCCTAGCCAGAGTGTGTGTGGCTTTCACCACCCCTTAGGATGAGAATACTATACCCATTAATTTGCTGTGCCTCTGTCCAGCAGTAATACAGAGATGATTCCCGGGGTAAACCTACGATCTCCCATCCACTCGTCAAGATTTCTCTTGAACAGAGTCAGTGAGGGGCTCTGCCTCACATGGACTGGGATTCTGTTCCATAGTGTAGGGAGTCTCTGGGTGATGAATCTGTCCCTCCAGCACGTCCTATTTATATCCGTGCTGAGGTTTAAGTCTCTTGCTGTCGTGGCTCTGGTGGATTTTATACAACTCGGTATACGCCTTATTCTTAGCCTTCGCCACCTCTCTCTTTGCCAGGCACCTCATCTCCTTATACTCTTGTCTACTTTCTTCATCTCTCTGACAATCCTATTTCTTCTTCACCAACCTCTTTCTCTGTATACTCTCCTGTACTTCTTCATTCCACCACCAGGTCTCCTTTTCCTCCTTCCTCTTTCCAGATGTCACACCAAGCACCTTTCTAGCCATCTCTCTTACTAGCTCTGCTGTAGTTACCCAGCTATTCGGTAATTCTTCACTGCCACCCAGTGCCTGTCTTAACTCTTCCCTGAACATCACCTCACAATTACCATTTTTCAATTTCCACCATTTGATCCTTGGTGCTGCCCTCACACTCATCCTCCTCTTCTTGATCACCAATGTCATCCTACAAACCACCATCCTATGCTGCCTAACTACACTTTCCCCTGCCACCACTTTACAGTCTCCAGTCTCCTTCAGACTGGCCCTTCTACATAAGATATAATCCACCTGTGTGCATCTTCCTCCACTCTCATATGTCACCCTATGCTCCTCCCTCTCCACTACCATCTGACCTTCTGCATTCCTTTGCTTAACACCATACCTACCCATCACTTCCTCATCCCCTCTGTTCCCTTCACCAACATGCACATTGAAATCTGCTCCAATCACCAGCCTCTCACCCTTGGGTACAGTCATCACCACTTCATCCAACTCAGTCCAAAATTTTTCTTTCTCATCCATCGCACACCCAACTTGTGGAGCATATGCACTAACAGCATTCATCATTACACCATCAATTTCCAGCTTCATAAACATCACTCTATCCGACACTCTTTTCACCTCCAAAACACTCTTAACATACTGTTCCTTCAGGATAATGCCTACGCCATTTCTCCTCCCATCCACACCATGATAAAACAATTTGAACCCGCCTCTGATACACCTAGCCTTGCTCCCCTTCCATCTGGTCTATTGCGCACACAATATACCAACCGTCCTTCGGTCCCTCATATCAGCTAGCTCTCTCCCTATACCAGTCATACTGCCAACATTCAAAGTTCCGACCCTCACTATCACAGTCCTAGCCTTTACCTGCCTTCGGCCATGCCTTCCGCCTCTTCTCCTCCTTCAGCCAACAGTAGCCCAATTTCCGCCAGCACCCTGTTGGCCAACAGTACTGGTGGCAGCCGTTAACCTGGGCCTCAACCGATCTGGTATGTATATCTGTACTTTTGTCTGCATGTATGATGTGGCAAAATTTTATGCCAGATGCCCTTCCTGACGCATCCCTCCCCATTTATCCGGGCTTGGGACCGGCACAAAGAAATGCACTGGCTTGTGCTTATCGTGGTCTCATTTTTTTTATCACAAAAACCTGGCATTTTAACACTTTTTATGTTCAGTGTGTGTGTCTCTCTCTCTCTCTCTCTATATATATATATATATAATGTATACTGTGTCTTCTGGGTCTGAGTATGTGATGTCATTTACTGTTACCTCTGTGAAATGCTGGGAATTGTTTCTCAGGTTTTTTAACATAGTTAAAGAAGGTTTTGTGGTTATCCTTCGCCTGGGTGGCCATTTTTACCTCAGGTCTGGCTTTGACTGATTTGATCAGGGTTCAGAGTTCCCTGTTAAGTTTAGCAAGAGTGTTTTTGGCATTATGAGAGTTAAACTTATTTTTGTGTGCAGTGTATTGTTTTATTTTATTGTAGGCAATGTTTATATTTTGGTTCTACCACAGAAGTTTATTTTTAAGTTTGGCATTGTATTTACTTTGAAGGGGAACAGCTATATCTAAACAGCTATTTACATGTGCATAGAAATTGGTGATGCATTATTTTGCATAAGTACTGGGGCCATCCAATTGGAAGTGGATTTTGAGCTTAGCTAGGTCATCACTCGGGTTTAGTGGATTAGCTTTAGCATAATCTCTGAGTACTAACTTATTGGAGTAAGCTTCTAGTTTCAGTGTTATTGTGAATGTGACTGGTGTGCAGACCAAGTTAACGAGGGAAGAAGTTAAAATGGGTGAAGAGCAAAGCTGCCCCATATTGGTAAAGATCAGCTCCAGGATTTTATCACCCCTGCTTGGGATGCGGACTAACTTGTTCAGAGAGTTTATATAGAGGAAGTCCAAAAATACTGAGTTTTCATGTTTGAGGATGTGGAGGTCTTCCAGATGATGTAGGGATAGTTGAAGTTGTCAAGACCATGGTGTTTGGCTTAATGCATAGGAATGCCATGCTATTTAGGTAGGCGGTATGGGTTGAGGTGGGTCTAAAGGGGTCCTGTAGTTATCTATGCTATAATAAGGGATTTTGTTGATATTAAGTTGTATGTGGAGGAATTTCAGGTCGTCATCTTGTTAGTGCGTGTGACATTGAAATGTAAAGACACCATCACCTTTAGTGCTTTCATGTAGTGTGGTGAACCTGAATGTGTGGAAGAAATTAAAACCCTGCAATAATGGGTGCTCTCACTGGTCTTGAACCAGGTCTCTGTGACACTTATAATAATGTGTTCCAGGGTAAGGAATGCTTCAGGGGGGGGTGGAGCTTTTGTTAAGTATCCTAACTTAAGGCAGCAATACCTTATGCATTCCCTAATTGCATAGAATGTGTAGACATACTGATGAACTTCTGGTACCCCTCTAATATCTGTGCAGGGACTATTATTTGATCAAAAACTACAAACCAGTTTCACTGCTGTGTCAAGTCTGGACCAAACCCAATACAATTCCTGGGTAATCAATTTAAATTCAAAGTCATTATCTTTGTCTTTACTCAGATGTTGCTTGAAGTCCCCCCCCCACTAGTAATATTAGAGAACATTGTCATACCTAATGTATTTGCACAAACAGTATGTAGATAGGATTGTCAATAAAAAACTAGGTCAACTTAAGCAATGTTACTGAGTTGCCCATCTTCTCTCTCATTCTGCTCCTGCTTTGACAGGGGATATCGTTATCCCCAAAATGGAATATTAAATTCCACTATTAACTTTCCATTCCATTTCCAATACTCCTAAAGTACAGACTGCTGAAAACAAACCCTGTAGGTGTGTTTTGCTTGCAGACTTCCTCACCCATTACTGTTATCTACTAAAAGGCTTTGATTGGTTACTGTAAATTACACAGCTACAATACTGTTTAGCTGTCAGATATTCACAATCCTTAAACAAGGACAGTGCCCACCCTTAAAGAGTAAACTTCTAGTTAAACTACAAAACTACTCCTTCCGGGATAATCTGGAAGATGCACTTTCTCTAAATTGATCCCATTTCAAAAGCTCAGTAGGGAAGAAGGCATTTTCTAAACTTATCCCAGCCATTTGGCATCCACTTCCATCACAGCCAAAAGAACGACAGACCTTGGGAACATTTAAGGCTAAACTTAAGGAACATCTGACAAGTGAAGAAGTCTGTATTTACTTTTAGGACAATGTTTGCTTCCTTCAGTGCTTGTTAGTCAAACTTGTAAATGTTCAATTTCCAAATTTTGAAATCTAAATTGAACGTTAATTTACATGGAATTATTTTTTAGACTATATGTGTTTGTATTCTAATTGCATAAAGCAACTGTGTATTTTTGTATCTACATATGACCTTATTTAACATCTTGGTCCATGTTGTGACTGGAAAGTTTCTGGCGATTAGTCAGTCTGTCAGTCCACACTGTGCTCCTGAGTCAGAGACTCAGCTGTTGGGTAGTCTCTCCTTTCCAACACGCTGGCATAGGCCTCTCAGAGAGGCTAATTTGAGTGATTCATCTTTAACTGTAGCAAACCCTCCTGTGTCACATTTTGGCAATGAGGGTTACCACTCTAGTTTTCCGGTCCAGGGGTATTGTCCCCTTCTTCCATGCAGCACTGAAAGACCAGTTAGCCATATGATTCCAACAGTATCTATACATTCAGCCTTTCTGATTAAATTTCATTCACTATTGTGGTCTTGCCACCTTGTAACTTTTTTAATTATAGTAACCTGTTCCATAAAAACTGACACAATCCCATCAATTGTTTCTGGTACTACATCAAAAGAGGGCATGCACACCAGTTTCAGGAGTTCCTCAAAATGTTGGTTCCATCTCCTGACAAAGGGTCCTAATGAAGACCAATGTTAATAAATGTCCATGCCTATCCTCCACTGTGAGTCAGTATTCATAACCATCCCAAATGTTTCCCATGTCCAGGTCTTTGTTTCTGTGATTGCCACAGTTACTGTCTTCCTGAACTTCTGATATTTTTCAGTCAGATCTAGATACCCCCTAAAAACACACACATAAGCTTCTTCCATTAACTTGAAAGTTTTCCATTCTGATAACCCCCATCAGTAGGTCTTTAGGTTGCTTGCATGATATGCAGATACCACCTTTTTGATCACAGTTGCTTGTCACCACAGCAACTAGTAATGTCTTGAGCAGGGTCCCACCAGGCTCCAGTACCTCAGTCTCCCGTGATGTATAATAGAAAAACTCACCTTGTAGAGAAGCATCTTTTAGACATTCCCAGGAAACCTTCAATACACATTTGGGTTTTCCATATGTATCTTGCTGTCTGATCAAACTCCCCACCCAAGGGTATCCGTGAACAGGTCATCACCTTTCCTTGACCCAGGTGTCTGGAACATGTGCTGTCAGAGTCATTTATCAGACTTTTCCCCAGAGTATTCTAGCAAAAGCAGCCTTGTTTTTTTCACACAATGTCTGTTGTGGACAGTCCATGGATAGTGTAGTGGTCAAGTTGCAGTTCACCATTATGTGCCTTATCAGGCATGTCTTGTATGATCATTGAAGACGGTCAGTGAGAGGTACCATATTAAGTACTGCACCCACTGTTTTAAAGAGGGCGACATGCTCTGAATAGCTGTTAGGTGCATGTGCATGAACAGTAAATGGGTTTTTCCATTCTGCAAGTTGCAGCATTGAAGTAATCATCTTGTCTAATAGCACGGATTCCAGCTATGTATCATCCACCTGGAGGCTTGCCCCCCCCCACATACACACACCCACAGCCACACGTTGCCTTTTCTGAGGCGCAACTCCAGAGAAGGAGTGAGACCATCAAACCTTTCAAAAACTGGTTTCAGTGCAAGTGCTGTGTACAAAGGTAAGATGAGATATGTCTTTCTGGTACTATTCGACCTCCCCCAAAGCCTCTTACTCCTTCACAGTAGTGAGGTGACATTCAAAATTCAGAGATTAATTTTCCATTGTCAGAGTGTGTTCCGTCAAAACCAGCCCACTCTTAATTGTCACTTGAAGGGCATTGAATTGGACACAGCCTCATTATTTTGCTGGTGGTGAGCTAACACAGCATCCCCTTGGAGCTCTGTCAAACTGAGGCCACCCAGCCACTAGGCACTGGTGAACGCCACCCCAAGCTCTGACTTCAAGGAGTTTGTCAAAGTATCTCTGTTCTGGACAGAATTCTCTTATTCTTTGAAAGAGCAATTTTTAAGAGTCATTTGTCTTGCCCCTCTTAGATTATTTTACCAAAGATGACCTTATCAGGACCACAAACCTCCTGCATCATAGCTGTAGAGATAACAAGGATATGCAAATCTTTTTATCAGAGTAAAGCCATAATTTCAGGAAGGGATATTCCATGAAATATTCTGTTTATTTATTGATTGATTAGAGAAGTTCCCAAGTCTCCATTTGAACTATCCTTTTTCATTCCCTTAAAATTCTTGGTATGGAAATCCTGTGTTTTAGTATGTTACTTCAGCCCAGAGAGCTTCAGAGCTTAAAGTACTTGCTTGTTCACAGCCTTGTAGAAATTTATATAAAAGTAAAATTCCTGTGTTTACTAATTCATTGTCGTACTCTGTAATGTCTGATACAACGTTGAACCAATAAATTTATAGCTGTTTTTATTTCATCTTCAGAACTGTGGAGAAATAATATTGCACATTATGAATCCAGTTAGATGGTTTGGGGCATACATTTCTAGGACTGACTGTGTTAGAAAGCTATAACAGCTGTTTCTTTCTCCAGTGATTGGGTGGGACCCATTTCTAATTTGTTAGTGAAATGTATTAGATTCTGTTATGATTCCGTTGGTAAGCCCATTCAGGACCAGAAAAGGGTTCATGTCTTTCTAGAGGTGCTGTTGCCTCTGCAACCTTTGGCAGGGAAACTTACCAGGAGACATCTTTGAAATAGTGACACTCACTTATTTGCTCTTTCAATTAAAACCACTAGTTAAATTTACAGTCAAGACAAGAGGAGTTTTTGCTGCAGACATTCATAGAAGGCTGGTTATTACATACCACTATAAGCTGGATTCCTGTCCTGATGTTTCATTAAGTATTTGTTGCAAAAAAGTGGAAGTGAATAAAATATAATATAGTTCTGTCTGGGACTGTTCTTAGTGTTTGATAACTAGTTTCATAATAGCCCGGTTGGTATTAGTACCTTTCTGTTAGTGCATCTTTGTTTGAAGTTCTCATTATTTACTTTCTGTTGTGTTTGTCATTTAGCTGTGTTAGTTACAGGTTGAGAGTGTTATGCTTCAATTTTGCAGTAATGTATAGCCTGGAAGGCCTAGTTTTCAGATAGAAGGCTCTCAAACTAACTGCTGGAAAAAGCAGAGAAGCCTTGACTCGCATTATTTAGCAATATTTTTTAATGCGACTTTTGTTCCACCAGTGTCCACAACCATTGACCCTCCATCCCGTGTTGGTCTCTCCGTTATCCATTCTTCCTAACTTCTGAAGATACTTGGAGAGAAAGAAAGAAGGCAAAGCTGTGGATCTTGTCTGTTATCCAGAATAAGGAGGCTTTTGTATGCTACTTAGTTAGACCTCCACATGGTGGCCACAGTGATTTCCAAAGTAGGTCCTGCAGTACTGGTTCAGTGGTGTGTATGTGTGCACAAACACATACTTCATCACCCACACACACATCAAAAATCCATCTACAGCACTACTGCATGGTAGGTCAGCATAAGTTATTGCCCTTGTACTTCTGATGTTCCACCTGGCTTACACCATGTGCAGTCATACGGTGGGCTGAACTGCTTCCATGTCTGTGTGATGGATAAGTCAACCATTAACCATTCATTTCCATCCCCTTGTGTGGCTTCTCCATTATCCTGCTGGGTTGTAGTCCGGGCGATACTGTGTGCAATTAGTTCTGTTTGTTAATTCTGAGGGAGAGAGAGGCACCTTCTAGTCAAAAGCTGGGGATAATGGTAGAGACTTGCCTGTTAAAACTACTGTTGATTGACCAAAGGTGGGTTGGGAGTTCATGTGATAGCTATATCATTTTACGGTCTTGTAAAGCACTTTTCATTTAGGGGTCATAGCTGCAAGACTCTAGAAAGTGTTCCTTTCCTGCTGTTGAGATGGGGATTATCCTGCTGTAGTGGTCATGACTCGTGTACTCTCAGGTAGCCACATGGGAATAGTAGTGAGAGACCAAATTTCATTGCTTAAGAATTTGAGGCTTGATGTTGTGACCTTTAAAGAGCCATAACCTACACATATTTATTACCAGAAGGACAGAAATAAGGTACATTATCTACTGTTATGATGAGATTGTTTGTCTTTGTTTGTTGAAGTGGAGATCCTGATAGGCTAGGCAAATCACACTAGAGTGGCAGGCATACTTTTCAACTATCCAAATTTTCACAATATGTCCAGATTTTTGCCTCATATTTTTGGTATGTTCCTTGTAAAATTTATAGTTCTGGCAAATCATTGAGGACTAAAGGCACTAAATAATAACAGGTATTTGAGCTTCAGACTTCATATCCTTCAAAAAATGTATGTTAATACCAAACCTGTTCTAAAGATTTTCTAGGTTTATAAGGGCAGTCATTAAAATATGCTGCTAATTTTGAGCCTTTGCCCTGACCATTATTTTTGGCTTAGAGGTTGATAGGTATTGCCAAGAAGACTTCAGACATGAGCTACAAGTGCTTAAGTTTGTATCATTAAAGACTGACATTGTATTGTGCAGTTAAAATATATGATTTGTTTGATTTTTGTTTATTTTATTTATCCTTTGTTGGCCAGGTTAGTCCTGATAAGCTAGTAGCCTCTTTTCAATGGAGACCCAAGATGATATTTCTACTTCTATGGCAAGTTTGGCCAGTACATTGGGAGCTTCCTTTTGTAAGGTGCTGTGGGATTTTTTACATCCAGCTGAGCTACCACTAATGGACCAAATGGGACCTTGGTCTAATGTCTCATCTGAAGGACGCCACACTCAGAAGTGCCACACCCTCCTTATGCTACATTGCACTATCAGCAATCCATCTACTTGGTGTGGGAATAGAACCCTCATTCTGGTGTAGCATTTTTAGTAGGTCCACCAACAGGTGTTTTTAAGTTTACAGTTTAATAACCTTGTAAGTAGCTTATTATCTTACAGGTTGCCCCCTTTTCAGACTTTTGGCAAGAAATGGGACTCCTGTAGGTGTGCAGACTCCTTATCCCTTATGAAGGCGTGCATACTCCTTATCCCTTGTGGATAGATGCTTTACGTGATCTTTGGAGGCATGTAGGCCACAAACAAGAATGGTCATAATGGCTGTTTTTTAGCTACTGCATTGTAGTAGCAGGACATGTAAATAACATTTGTTTAATTCAGCCACCTTGCCAAGTAGTGTGCCTTTTTGTAGTTGCAAGCTTGTGTTATAGCAGAGATTTAAAACTGGAGGTCTCTGATGGAGATGATTTGCTTGACGTAAAGATGGCAAGCATGCCTGAATGCAGGACCTCAAGATTTTAAAAAGAGCTGCAACTAGGGCATACAAAGAACATGCCTTAATGTCCCATGTAGTATTGAATTTCCTGTGTGAGATCATATGGTATTCTGAGTACTCACATATAGTTTCAACTTGTATTATTTATCTTGTTTCAGGCTAGGTGAGCCTTTTTTGTGAGTCATGGACAATATTTGCCCTAATGTGCACTTACTTGCTGTTTTGATGCATCCCTTAAAAAGCATTCTTGTGTGGCTTCATGCTGCTGCTGTGAAAAGCATTTCTCAATTAACTAGTCTTAGATATTGCCTCATACACATTCCATTTGACTGTGTCTGTCATGAAGAACTGCAGTTTATTCAGAATGCATTCATCCTCTTGTTTACTAATCACTGGTGAAGACAGACTTCTGTCTGAAGGGTGAGAGTCCTGATACATTCAAAAATAAACTGTGATTGAAAGGAAAAACAATGAATTCCAAAACTTGCTGTTAAGCCATCAAAAAATTTTGGAAGGTCCCATAGAGCTTCCTGCTACTTACACTCCAAGATCATTGTACCTTGAGTAGATGAAGTGCACTGAAATAGTAAAAACAATAAAAATGTATCTCAACACCAGAAATAAAAAAAATCACTTATTTTAATCCAAAAACAAATAGCAGGGCTTTCAGGAATAATTCTTTCTTCATTGCATATAAAACACAGTTAAAATACAGAGTTTTTTTGAAATACAGCACATGATCCAATCACCCAATAAGAGCTCAGCTTGTTATACAAAGAACCTAAAGTTTAAAGACACGCAACACATAAAAAAGTACATTCAAAAGCAACTTAAAAAGCACAACAGATTCAGGCAATCGGTAGCAACATTCACTTCAGTTTCATTTGTTTTTGTTTTATACAGGCTTTAAACTAACAAACATTTAATCCAGGTGCACGGTCAGCCTGCAGTTTTAAAATCCACCTGTGTTCAGCTAGTTTAGTGGCATTTAGAACATCACCACCTCTTATGTTAAAAATATCCTTTGTATTACTCTAAATTTAAATGGATGGCTTGTGCCATTGTCATGAATATGCTTAGCCAAGGAATTAGTAAGTGTATTCCTTCTGACATCTAAAAGATGTTCAGAAATTGTTTCCATAAATTTTCCATTAGATTTACCTACCTGGAGTGAAATTAATGAATGTCGTGCACACAGTGAAATAAACCAGATTCTGTGTGTTACAGGTAGCAAAGCAATCAAAGTCATAAATATGTTTTGTTTATGGATGTTCAAAAGTAACAGAAGGATCAATGTGTTTCCAAAAAACAATTATAGTACGGAACAGCACCTTTTCTTTTAATTCTAGTGGCTTGGTCCTTCTTTTCATGCATTTCCTTATAGCATATTTTCTGTTTCAGGGTAAGGCATTTCTTAAAAGTAAACCTGTGAGATGCAGCTATTTTTATACCCAGTTCTGGCATAGCAATTCGTATGTCCCAGTTTCTCTGTATAATATGAGTAACACCTCTAGTATTAACACTATATTTCATGATGTACAGGATTATTTAACATCTGTTGACTGGGAAAGTTGGACTAGGGCAGAGCCTATTTTCAGTGGATGTCCGGGGAGAAATGCTCCAGACGCATGTCTTTGGAATGTGGGAGGAAACCGCAGTATCTGGAAAAAAATCCATGCAAAAGCAGGGAGGACATTTAGACTTCACAGAAGGCACCCCAGCCGAGAATCGAACCAGAGAACTTCATTTAGTCTGTAGTTATCCTAGCGAAAAATATGGCTTGGCCCTACCATCTCTTTCATTTGTTACATAGTTAGATGTTTCATTCAAAAGACCATCATCATAGCCTCTCATCTGAAATTCTCGTCTTAACATCTCCAACTGCTGGTTACATAGTGTTGCATCTGTAGTCAGTCTACTCACTGTCCTGTACTGACTATTAACTGCCCCTTTAAAAACATGACCAGGATGCATACTGCAACTATGGAGAAATCTGCTAGCCTGAACTTCCTTCCTATAGATATTCGTTAATATCAGCCCATCAGTATTTTTAAGTGCTATGTCCAAAAAACAAACATCTGTTCTAGAATATTTCATAGGTTCATAGGTGAGTACTAGGCTAATGGCCCTGGAGCCTTTACAAGCCTAGCCCATAGGATTACCCTGGCATCGTGCCACCGAACCTTAGTTCCCAGTGCCTCTGTCGAATAGAGTCACTGGAGTGATCCCCGAGGTGAATTTTCTATTTTCCATCCACTCATCAAGATTTCTCTTGAAGAGGGCCGGCCAGTGAGACTCTCCTCTTGACATGTATGGGAAGTCTATTCCATAGCATGGGCAGCCTCTGGGTTATGAACCTGTCCCTCCAGCTTGTTCTGTTGATTGTGGTAATGAGGTTGAGGAATCTGGAGTGTGTAGTGTGGAGGGATTGGGATTTCTTTAGATGTAGCATTTCTAACAGAGCTGGGTTAGACATGGCTTTGTAAGTCAAGCAGTGATCACCTCTAAGTAGGTGATATGAGACAGAGAATAGTTGGAGTTTTTTTGAGTCTGTCCATATAGGAAAGAAACACCAACAACGAAAACTGCAGCCAACTGGAAAAATCTTTACTTCTTTTAAACAGATTCTGGTACCTCGGCCTTCGCCTTCATTGGAATAAATTGTTCTAAATCACACCAGCTTATATATACACCATTCATTTCAATTAAACAATCAAATGAATTCATCAATTAAGAAATTTAGAAAACTTTTTAAATTTAACACAGCATATTATTATTAATCTTTAATATTACTTGTCACAGCATGTTATTATAAATCTTTAATATTATTTTTATACATTAATATAATACTTAAATTTCTAAATTCATACCATTTTTACAAAATGTGGGCATTTTTCTGGATTCTGTTATAAAGAAATATATCACAAGAATTCCTTCACATGTTAAAAATACAAAGGAGGTCTGTGATAATTTCAAGGGAATTATATGTCAGGACAATTTTTATTGGGCAAGTGTTGATGTAAAATCTTTATATACGTCTATTTCTAATAAATGGGGTTTAGATGCAGTACATCGGCTCTTGGGTGATGGACCCAGAACAACATATATTATTTCCCTATTGGAATTTTGTCTTACTCACAATTTTTTTGAATTTGATAAAAAATGTTACCTACAAAGGGAAGGTACAGCAATGGGTGCTAGTTTTGCTCCCTCTTATGCCATAATTTTTATGGGTTTTTTTGAAAATTTATTTTTGTATACTACTAATTTTTTTCAAAAAAATGTGATTGTTTACAAGAGATATATTGATGATTTAATATTTTTGTGTAAGGGCAATTCAATGGAGTTTAATGACTTTATTTCAACTTTGAAATTAAACTCTTGTGGTTTGGACTTTACTTTTGAAGTGAAGTCAAGGTCAATCCAGTTTTTGGATGTTGAGTTTTATGTTGGTAGTGATGGGAAGATACAACATAAACCCTTCCACAAAGTTACGGCAGTAAACAATTTTTTGCATGCCACTAGTATGCATAGTGTTCAGTTGATTAACTCTTTACCTTTGGGAGAATTTAAAAGAATTGCTGCTAATACTTCAGAAGTTAGGAATTTAAAGAGGGAATTTGATGTAATTTGTGAAAAATTAAATAATCGAGGATATAGATGGGATAATATTATGTTACATAGAAATAAAGTTGAAAGAGAGTTAAACCTACACTTTAGTGTTCACCAATACTTAGGTAGAAAGAATGAAAAAAGTGGGAATACTAGGGATGATGGAGGATTTTTAGAATCAGCTTGTAATGATGGCAATAACTTGGAAGTTAAGGATAAAATATTTTTTATTAATAGGTATTCACTTTTTTCACCTATATTAAGAAAAATAATATTCAATATGTGGCCTATAGTTATGAATGATGATTTTTTGAAAACTATTATCCCCAATGACATTATTTTCTCTTATGGTAGATGCAGTAATTTGAAAGAGCTGGTTAGGTATAAAGGCAGGAGGGTTAAAGCTAATAATGCTGGAGCTTATGCTTGTGGACGCGTTATAGAATTGTAGTAAAATTGTGAATTTGATGGTAGTATGATAAATGGCGTTAAATATAATGCCATTGATCATTTCAGTTGTAATTCCTTTGGGGTAATTTATATAATAGGTTGTAAATGTGAAATAAGAAAATGGTATATAGGGCAGACAAAAAGAAAAATAAAATTGAGAATCATGGAACATTTGGGAGATATCAGGAGGGGTAGACTGGATAGTCCAGTAGCTAATCACTTTCATCAATTTCATGGTGGTGGATATGAGGACTTTATATTTAGTGTTTTGGCAAAACCAGATGGGGTGGGGGCAAACATTAATTTTCAGAAAAAATTATTGAGAATGGAATCTAATTTTATAATAAATTATAAAACCTTGTTTCCAAATGGTATGAATTTAGAAATTTAAGTATTATATTAATGTATAAAAATAATATTAAAGATTTATAATAACATGCTGTGACAAGTAATATTAAAGATTAATAATAATATGCTGTGTTAAATTTAAAAAGTTTTCTAAATTTCTTAATTGATGAATTCATTTGATTGTTTAATTGAAATGACTGGTGTATATATAAGCTGGTGTGATTTAGAACAATTTATTCCAATGAAGGCGAAGGCCGAGGTACCAGAATCTGTTTAAAAGAAGTAAAGATTTTTCCAGTTGGCTGCAGTTTTCGTTGTTGGTGTTTCTTTCCTTTGGTCTATCTACATGTGTTTTTTTGCAATCTGTCCATATAGGACAAGTGTTTAAGGCCTAGGATCCTCTTTATGAGGTACTTTTGCGGCCTCTCCAGTTGTTGCAGGTGTCTAGTGAGGTACATGCCAAATAGGGAATTGTACTCGATGATTGGCCTAATGAGGGAAGAGTAGAGGGAGACAATGACCTCATTCTTCCTGGATGCAAAACCCTTAGTAATGAGATGTGCCACAGAGAAAGACTTTATGACCACAGTCAAAAGAGAGGTTGCTGTCAACCTGTGTTTTCAGATCTCTTATAACACCTTTTGTGTTCAGTGGACTACCACTGATGTGGTAGTTCATGGGAACCGGGTTTTTCCCAAAGGGGATGACAACACATTTTTTGGCATTGAGCTTAAGGCCATGATTCTGACACCAGTCGTTGGTCTCAGTGAGGCCTTTCTGTAGGATGTCAACATCAGTTAGGGAGTTAATTATGGCACCCAACTTGCAATCATCTGCGAACTTTGTCAGCCAGAGTCCCTTCGTGTTGGCCTGGACTTCAGAGAATTACATGCCAAACAGGAGAGGACCCAGGACCGAACCCTTTGGGACTCCACTCATGACTGGTCGGCAGTCAGACTTGGAGTCAGCTACTTTCACACTGTGGGTTCTATCTGTAAGCCAGTTTGCAACCCACCTAGTGATATAGGGGTTGATGCCTAGCTTAGAGAGTTTTTCTATGATTCCTGAGTGGGGAATGGTATCAAAGGCCTTGGCCAGATCAAGGTAGGCTGCATATGAACCACCTTGTCTTCATCCACAGCTCTGCTGACTGACTCAGAAAAGTCGACCAGGTTGTGCAGGCACGATCTACCCTTCACAAAACCAAACTGTGTGGGATCCTTGTTTATTAGGTCCATAATGATGCATTCCATAGCTTTGCATATCAGACTCGTCAGGCAAATAGGGTGATAGTTCCCAGGGTTTGTAGTCACTCCTCCTTTGTGGAGAGGGATGACTGTAGCAGTGCGCCATTCGGTAGGGACAAAGCCTGTGGTGAGGCTGTGATTGAACAAGGCACATGAGTGAGTTGCTAGTTCACTCTGTAGTTCATGTAGAACACAGCCAGGGATATTGTCAGGTCCCATAGAAGCTGTATTCTTGGCCTTGGACAGTGCTGTTTTAACCTGTGCAGCAGTAATACTGGGTGCCTGGCAATCTACTGGTATTGTGATTGGTCCTTTGGTGGGGGAGAGAGGGGTAAAGTTGGCACTGAATCTGTCGCCCAGTATATTGGCAATATCTGTTAGCTTGGTATAGGAGGTGCCATTGTGCAATAACTTCGAGCAAATATGGGTATTGCCATGGAGATTCTTCTATAGAAGGCCTTGTGGTTGTCTTTACTATTTGCTGCAATTCTGTTTTCATAGCTAGCTTTAGAGGATTTGATGAGGGATCTCAACTTTTTGAAGAGGCTGATAAGGGAGTTTTTCCAGTCCTGGGACTTCACCTTATTCCACATCAGTTTCTTCCTTCTGTTGTAGAGTTTGTTTATAGTAGGGGACCACCAGACTGGCTTCCTTTTTTTTTGGAGGAGAGCATCTTGGCTCTGTTGGGTGTGGTGAGATCCATGCACTTGTGTACATGTTTGTACAGGGCATTAGTGTATGATTCGGTGATCATGCAGCCATTCACCAATTGCATGGGTGCCGTGAAGTTACCCACCTCTGTTTTTAGGAGCCCAAAATCAGCTTTGGAGAAGTTTCTCATGGTGGTTACCCTTGCGGGGGAGGGGAGTGGGAGGGATGTGGATTTCCAAGGTGATTAGTTTGTGGTCAGATCTAACCAGGGAGGAGATGACTATTGGTATAGAGCAATGGTCGCCCATGTTAGTAATGACCAGGTAAAGGATGTTGCTACCTCTACTGGGGGTAAGAACGAGCTGGTCCAGGGCATTGGAATTAATGAATTACAGGAAACGTTGGGCAAATTAATTGGTACATAAGTAGTTTTCCCAGTTAATGGAGGGGTAGTTGAAGTCGCCCAGTATGAGAGTGTTAGGTTGGACCCTGATATTCTTCAGGGTGCTTAGGTGTGAGTCTTGGGACATGGTTGGGGTACCTATATCAGGCTACGACCTGAATCGCTGTCTTACCCAATGTTAGCTGCACCTGAAGTATCCCTGATGCGTTATGTTGGGCTACCAGTCTGGAGGTGTGCACATCCTTTATGAATATGGAAACACAACTGCCTTTGAAGCTTCGGTCCAAGTTCTTGGGACAAAAGGTGTGGAATGCGTTATAGCCTGGTAGTACAGGGGTGCTTTCTGCTGCCTTGAACCAGGTCTCTGTTACAGCACAAATGTCGATGTTCTCCATTTTAAGGAGTGCTTCGAGCAAGTGCATTTTGAGATTTAGACTCCTAGCGTTGAGCAGGATGACCCTCAGATTGCTTTTGTTTGTAGCTGTTACGGTGGTAATTTGGTCTTTGGAACACTGCCTAAAAAAGGCACTATAGGGGTGGTAAGAGCCTTAACCAGTATCCAGAAGCCCAGGGGTGACAGATGCAAGCCATCTCTGGCAAAGAATCGAGGTCTGTCAATCATGTCATCCCAGGCAGAAAAGATACTGGATCCCCTTAGAATGACACTGAAACTTAGCCAATTGTTGAAATCAGTCATTTTCTGCTTGTACTATGGTATAATTCTGGGTGATGGTAGGAGGCTGCTTAGGGCTAGGGTCATACCCGCCTAGGCTACATAATCCGAAAGCTCCTCCATTTTTCTTTTCATGTAGTCCAGGGAGGTACGTCTCAGGTCATTCACACCCACATGTACAATGACAGAGTCATATTTGTACCTGTTGTTGAGGGACCTGAGTGCGTGGGTTGTGTGGCGGATCCTGGCACCTGACAGGCAGCTGACAGTTACTTTCTTCTTATTTAACCTAGTGAGTGAGACATCAGTGTGCCTCACTATCGAATCACCTATGACTAGTGTGTTAGGCATGCTGTTTTGCCTTAGGGGCTTTGGTTGAATGGCACACTGTTTAGGAGGGTTATGTATCTTGTGATTAGTGTTGTGTTGTGGTGGTCGAGTGTGTTTCTGCCTTGGAGGTCTCTGCTGTTTGGGTAGATTTTTATTGAGAGCCTCCGTGAAGGTGGGTGTGTGGTTTGTGTTTTTATGTGAAGGCAGTGCTGGTGTGTGTTCTGGAGGGCTATGTGTTCCATGTGGTGTGGTGCAAGTGTTGACCTTCTCCTCTTAACAAGCTGGAGAGTGCGTGGCTTTCACTTTGGATATATTAATGCATCTCTTGCAAGTCTGAGTACTGGGAGGTAAGAGGAGATGGTTATCAGTGTACATGAGACAGTTGCTATATTGCCTCAGGATGCACAAGTTCACCAGGTTAACTGGAGAAAGCAGAGGGAACTGACCTTTAAACATGCCTGGAGGGGTGGGCATTAATAATAACTACTGGAGTTTCCTTGTAGAACGTTTAGTGCTGGTAGCACTTTTGTCTGCTACAATAATTGGTACAAGAATTCTGGTAAAGTGCTTGACTAATAAACTAGTAAATGTAGAGGAGCGGACAGAACTAGCAGATCTCAGAAGCTTACAAACAGTCCAGGATACAGCAAATCTGTATATGGACTAGACTAGTTACAGAAAAGGCCAAAAACAGAATTTTTTTTTTTTTTTTTTTGGTAGAAAGTGGAGACAGAAGACAATGAGATAATTCAATATTCAGAAGTTAAAGGGGTGGCTTTGCTAAGTTCTCACTATAAACAGTAGAATGAGCTGATATAATGTGACTGGGGGGAGTGTCCAGTATCAACTTTATACCAGAGGCTGGCAACTCAAAGCCAGCAAGACTTGAGACCACCCCAAGAACTGGGAGGGTTGTACAGATTGCAGAGATATGTATTAAATGAGAAGTGCAGAGACAATTGAAAATAAACACTTATCTTTTCCCAGAAAATTTGTAGTAGTTTCCAAGAAGCTAACATATTTTTGTAGTTCATTTTCATTACCCTTTCAAACCAAAACCATATCATCAACATTTGCTCGTGTTATTTGATGTGTATTGTCCTGTATTCTGTTTTCTTTTGGTGGTCTAAAATGTGCGCCCATTTTTTTTAAACATTGATTTTTGTTGTATGCCATAGGGAAAGACTGGCTGTACACAAGTCTGAAAATACTCCTCTAGATATGGATCAGTTTCGCATGCTGTACTGCACTTGCAAGATCCCAGGAATAACACGGGATTCTATTGTCAGCTACTTTAAAACAGGTAAGAAAAATGTTCCCATATATAAAAGAAGAAATAATGGCAGTCTTTTAAATTTGTTATAGTGTAGAACAGCATGATGATGTGGCTGCCTTAGAAATTTGTTGTGCATTATATACAAAACTTCACTTTAGAAGAATTGCTGTCTTGCATATTTCAGTTATTTTGCTGTACTCATAGTTATTGCAGTGCTCTGTGGGAACCTGTTTCGCACACTGTGGTCCTTGTATGCATAAGTCTGATGCTCCATATTGATGGCCAGACCATTATTTTATTTACCTTGGTGAACTCTTCACTAAAAGCCTGGCTTTGGAACTAAGATGGATTGATTTATCTAGATAGGTAAGTAGTGGGCTAGTTGCCCTTGCGGACCATTTTAAGCCTAGCCAATTTCCCTTTTTGTGCTTTAACTAACCAATCCCGTTTTGACAGAGGTAGGACTTATCTATCCCATGGTCAGTAATTATATATTACCTATAAAGAGAATAACTGGGATCATACCATAGATAATTTGAGGGGACCCATGCCTGGTGTAAAGCATTTAGGAGCAGCCTGTGTCCATTAGTAGTACAGGGGTCACTCCTGTGGTCAATTTTCTGTTTCCCATACACAGATCCAAGCTGTATTTGAAAATGGACAGAGATGGACCTTGTTTTATGTGGATGGAGAGCCTCTTTCAGAGCAGTAATATCCACTGGGAAATACATGTCCCTCCAAATTTTTCTATTGATGTTGCATAAGAGGTTTAGATCCCTAGACTGAGTATTTCTGATGACATTTGACTTGCTGATGTGCAGTAAATTAATCAGTATTGGGTTGGTGGATGCCCTGTGTGTTAGACATAAGTCATCTCATAGCAGTCGTTAAGATACCAAGAGTAGTGACAGGGCTTTGAGTCAGTCCAGGTAGGCCATGTATCCTTTTAGTAAGGTAACTCTGTGGGCATTCCAGTTGTTGAATGTGTGTGAACAGATGCATGCCAAAGGGGACAGTATACTCAAGAGATAAGGTCTAAGGAACTGGTATTGTATATCCTGAATTCTGTGTGGCTGAAGTTAAAGTAGTTACTGTAGTTCGTCAGCAGGCTGTAGAGACCTGTACAGCATTCCTTGCTGTAGGAAGGAGCAGTGCATACTGAAAATGTAGAATGAATTCATTCTTTCATTCATTCATTGCATGCTGTGTACATACCTGCAGGTTTTTAGGCTTGTCATTAGCACAGTGAATTATATTTGGGTCTCCCATCATAAGCAAGTTTTTATATGTTTGAGAAATGAACTAAATTAATTCATCCTAAGAGAAGTACCTTAAGAAGTCACTTGAGGTGAATTTCTTAAATCCACTGTTGAGAACATACTGGGTATGGTTATGAATTGATCTCCAGGCATAATTCTTTGTAATGTACAGAGACTTTTAGGTGCCACACCATACTACCAGTTTAAAAAAAATGGTGGAAGAGCATGACGTGTCTGACAGGTCTTACAGATGTTAGCTGATCAGTACTGTGCTTCAGTTCTGTCTGCTGTTTGTGTGGCAGTATAGCAGGATAACAAAATCTGCAGTACTAATATATAAAAACCATCCCTGATTCTGGAGATTAAGGTAAGAGGCATGGTGTGAGGTATGTTACAGCTTTCAAAACTGTTAGTTGATATTCTGTGCAGTTCTGCGGTGACTTCATTTGTAGTGCAGAGCGACATTCATATTAAAGAACATCACTATAACGTAAAAGGTTATAATAGGATTTCTGGTCGTAATGAGCTTGTTATGTATACGAGACATGGTTGTCAAGAAATTCACATCAAGAATGAAGTTCAAAAGGTGAGTCCTGACATTCATATCACGACAGATGATAAGCTGGGTTACGATTGGAGAGACCTGATCGTAAATCCTTGTAATGAATGGAGACGTATATGCTGTAATGTTTTACAGTCATTTGAGGGAAAAAGTGTATGAGCAATTAATGAATTGTAGTTGTGAAAGCCTTAAGACTTGCCATTGCCACAGTAAGAAGAGTTATCACAGAAGAGTATTGAGAAGTAAAAAGAACTTTAATGACCCATGCATATTATTCAACCTTGCAAAAGCATTTAAGAAGAGTCAAACTTAATTGTTTGTTTCCTGCTGCTATTCTGTGGTGGCACTGGCTGTTAATGTTGTAGTGTAATAGGTTCATAGGTTCATACTAAGCTATCTGCCCAAGGGCATTTATAAGCCTAGCCCATAGTTATGTGGCTTTCGCCACCCCTTTAGTTTGAATAAAAACTATGCCTATCATTTTTCTGTGCCTCTGTCAAGCAGTGACACTGAAGTAATCCCTGGGGTATATCTGCGATCTCCCATCCATTGGTCAAGATTCCTCTTGAACAAGGCCAGCGAGGTGCTCTGCCTCACATGTACCGGGATTTTGTTCCACAGCATAGGGAGTCTCTGGGTGATGAATCTGTCCCTCCAGCACGTTCTATTTATAACCGTGTCAAGGTTTAAGTCTCCGCCCTTGTGGTTCTGAGGGATCTAGATTTTTGAGGTGAAGCATATTCATCAAATCTGGGTTTGACATGGCCTTATATGTCAGGCACAGGTCACCTCTGAGCAAGCGGTATGAGACTGAATAGAGCTGGAGTTCTTTCAGTCGGGCAGCATAAGACATATTTTTGAGACCCTTTATCCTTTTGGTGAGGAACTTTTGGGGCCTTTCAAGCTGCAGCAGGTGTCTGGTCAGATACATTCCGAACGGGGCATTGTACTCAATCATAGGTCTAATGAGTGATGAGTACAGGGGGACGATGACCTCCCTTGATCTAGATGTGAATCCCTTCATGATCAGGTGGGCGATATAGAAGGTTTTCCTAACTACTTTAGCAACATGAGTGTCATAGCTTAACAAATAGTGAAGGATACTTAACAAAAGCTTATTACGCATCTTTCAGACATCATAAAGGTGCTTAACCAGTTTGACTTTTAACCCGACTTTGGATTGTAAACAAGCATCTCCAAGTGCTATAAGACTGGTATGACTAGGTTCTTGCATATGAAACTTAATATAAGGAAACATGATCAGTGCCCCCTGTTACAGTTTGGCTACAAACTTCATTTGTACAGTTATCTTTGTATTTGTTTTGCCAAGTGTGGCATGGCATTACACTTCGTTAGTAGAGCATATGTCCAGTACTGATACTCAACAACATTTTTGTGCATCTGCTGGAGGATGCACTGTGTGTTAGACATAAGTGCTAAAGGATTTGGTAGCAGCAGCAATGATTTATTGCTTAATAGGTAACTGTGTGAAGAACACATGGTGTAAGGTGGCATTGTGTGTTTTTTTTAGGGGTGGGCAGCTTTGACATTTTGTTAGAGGTTGTTCGGGATTTGGAAAAAGCATTAAACATTTTCACATCTTATGCAACTGAGAGTGCTCATGAAAAATTTGGGATGCAGAGTTGTGGAATGAAGAAGGTTATTCTCTGTGAACTTGAGTGATGATCACTCATTAGAGAGGCAATGTCCATTTATTAGAAGTGCCGAGCCAAGGCCCTTGGAGAATGCACCATGTAGTTTCATAAAATATCTTAACTATGCTCATTTTTAGCATCATTGTTCAAATGTTAACAGGAGCAGAGAGCAATAAATATACCTGATAGGGTGGAGGTGCTGGTGGTGGGGCACAATGAAACAAAAATGCTGATTGACAACCTGCAAGGGATCTGCACAGCAACTGCCATATATAGTTCTAAATTCTGTATCCTATCTCAGTTTTACTTCTTTTATAGAGGGATCATTGGGCTTAGGTTTCCCATACTTTTTTCAGTCACAGATTTTATTGAAATTTAACCATAAACGACCAGTTAGCATAAACAATGGCAATCAGTCAGAAACACACATGTATCGTAGATATTTACTAAATAGGAAGTGTATACCTAACTAAGTAATGTTTAGGTAGATACAGTGAACCAGATCTAACACTGTATGAGATGGCCCTTTAACATGTAGGAGAACATGTGAAACGGTCCATGTTTTGAAGAGAACAGCACAAGACCTACAAGCATGACATTGTGAGATAATGTAGTTATGCACTGCTGCTAAAATAACTGTGTAGTTGAGGGCTAGTGCTTGTAATGATAAAGCTGTATACAAATTTTGAAGTATAGATAAACATATGCCTGATAACGGTCATATTTTTTATTGTGACACCCACAAATAAAAGTAGTGCTATATGCTCTAGTCACAGTTTTATCCAGATTCTTGGAAGTTTGCTTTCCATTTCATAGAAATGTGTCATATTATTCATAGATTAGTACTAGGCTAACTGCCCTTGTGGGCCATTTTCAGCCTAGCCAATTACCCCATGTGAGAATCAAACCCTGCACCTTGTGTTTGTAAGGTAAACACCTTAACCATTATGTCAACATCCCACCCCAGGTAGAAAGTAAGAAAAATGTTGGTAATGCACTGAAAACATGGAGCACCACACCACTTCAGTTCTGGCCACAAATGCAGTACCAACATTCAGCCCTGAAGAAAGATCAGGATCTGCCATTTGCGCTTCCTTATACCTGGGGTTGCTGCCTCCTTCACCTTAACTTAGCTGATTCTCTGGTACCTAGCAAACACAAGCCCTTCCCTACTTATTGAGGCAGGTTGTATGATTGGGGAATGGCAGTGGGCACAAGAATAGTTAGCTACATCTCTGCCAGTTCCAAGTGGATTGCTAACTGCATAACTGCATTATCTCTGCCATCGGGTCTATATCAGTTAATTGAATGCACTATTCCTGAATACCTCTTCGTCAGACCTGATTAAATGAAACAATATCGAATGATCATTTTAAGCGAAATACTTTCCCAGGATAAACACCCACTTGGCCAACCTAGTGACCGCAATAAAAGCAGCACTATTTAAAACACACCCTGGTGGGGGGGGGGGCTTTGCCCCCCCTTCATTCAATATACCAACTCTGAGATCGCAATCCAGTGGAGAAAAGGGCAAATCCCCTATGATGGCCCACAGTTTTTTCCCCTGGGAAAAACTTCAATAAAAAGATCACTCGGAATAAGATTTCATTTAATTGGATTTGACGAAAATGTGTTCGGGGAATAGTGCTTTCGATTAACTGTTCGGAACCCCTCTGCCATCACACAGCAGATTATCTTTTATTTATTGTTTTATTTATATTTGTTTTCTAGGGTAAAGCACTGATGTCCACATACCTTTTTCAGACTCAGCCTGGGAGCAGTGTATTGTTAAATGGCTTGCTCAGAGTCATACAGTTAGACACTGGAGGCTGAAGGAATCAAATCTTGCTACACTGGATCACAGACAATAGCTCATTAACCCTGTAAGCCAACTGCCAGACAGTTTGTTCACTGACAAATGCTGTGATCAAAACTTACTTGACTAGAGGAGTTGCTGCCTTCACTTCTTGCTTTAAGAATGTATCTGCTACGTATACCTAAACTGCATTAGCCTGTTGTTTTTAGTGAATGCTTTCACCAAAATTACTTCCTGAGTTTATTTATGTTTGTCAGTATTCCAAAACAGTGTAAGAAACTTCTCTGGGTGGAAGATTTTCAGTCCATATATTTCTAGTTAATCACTGTATATTAATCAGATCAGACAACAGTAGTAGAAGTAGCGAACTTAAACTCGTCTTAAGTAAAAAAAAATAAATAAAAAATATATAATTGTACAGAATTACTAAGTATTCAAAAGTAATCCAAGCAAGGCAGGCAGTCTGTTTCCAGTTGAAAATCCTTTATTAAATACACAGACAAGCGATCCAAATAAAACAAAAATAGAGTAAGGCCAGGAACATTAGAAGTTTTGTTGAATTTAAACCTAGACCATATGAGAGAGAAACTAAAAGATGTGAAACTAATTGTACATTTTGTATATTTATATAGCAATGTGATAATTTTTATTGCCCTTATTAAAGAAAATCATTAAGACCAGTGCAGTAACACTACAAAAGTAATTTACAGGGCACAGTGCAGTGAATGTGATCCATTCTATGTGGGCAAGACTGTAAATAAACTGAAGCGTAGGATTTCATGTCATCTGTCAGAAATCTGCTCTGGATGTAAAAATAATGCACTAGCCAAACACCTTTCTCTTCATAGAAGGCGCACAGGTTTTAAGTTACAGATCCTGGATCACATAGACATGGGTGATCTTGAAGGAGACATCCCGAATATTCTGGAGAAACATGAACTCATGTGGCAATTAAAGCAGAACTCTTTTAGAAAGCCTGGACTAAACTACTATTGTTCAATTAAAAGTGTACTGGAACTTAGAACATTGCCACATTGTTTACATGACTAATTTCATTTTATTCTACCAGTTAGTTTTAAATACCATTTTAAATCAGTTGTAATTTAAGTGTCTATTTTGTTTCCATCATCATACATTTTTTTCTTATTATTTTTTTCTTTTTCTGGTTCTCTTTTTTCCACTTTATTCAAAATGATGTGTAATAACAATACTAATTATACAATAATATTTTTATAGATAGTTTTTAGGGTTCTTGTACACAGACCTGAAGAAGTCTAGAAGGACAAAAACGATCTTTGTTAACAATAGGTTATGAAAATAGAATATGATTTTTACAATTGATTTTTTACATGCAAAGTGTATATGCATGTATTTATATATATTTTGTTGATTGCCAAATGGACTAGAGGTACCACATCATTATAAATTTTATTTAAAGTACATAAGGGTTATATTGTTATGACAGCTACTAAGTAGGGCAGGACCAACTGGAATGTCACACTGATGGGGGAAGAGATGTGAATTTAACATGTGTACCAAAAACACTTTGTTTTACAGCACAATAAATCACCCCCTTGCCTGATAAAAAGTATATATATATATTTAGAAATCTTGTGAGGAAACTATTACTCTATTTTTGTTTTACTTGGATCACTTGTCTGTGTACTTAATAAAGGATTTTCGACTGGAAACAGACTGCCTGCCTTGCTTGGATTACTTTCGAATACTTAGTAATTCTGTACAATTATATATTTTTTATTTATTTTTTTTTACTTAAGATGAGTTTAAGTTCACTACTTCTACTACTGTTGTCTGATCTGATTAATATACAGTGATTAACTAGAGATATATGGACTGAAAACCTTCCACACAGAGAAGTTTCTTGCACTGTTTTGTTTTTGGACCCACTATACTTGTTTAGTGGGTTGTTTTGAGACTTCGGGGATACCACGGAGATTACTTGTTTTTTTTGGAAGTCAGTATTCCAGCACTTGGCTCTCTGATGTCTACGTGTGTAAGACCCTGTGTCTCCTTCCACCCTAGTGGTTACTTCTTGGAGTTTTTCAAACCAAAAACCCATAAACAGAGTCCACTTGTAGGTCAGCTGATACTGTATGAATGCAGCTGCTCTTTTCATACATTACAGAACATATCAGTAAGTCATACCTGTCAAACTGCAGGCATTAAAGTAGGAACAAAGGCCTTGAAAGCAGGGGCTTCCACGCAAAAAATCTGGACATTTTGAGTACCAAATAGCACATAACTCTGTCCACTTCCAGTAGCAGTGTAGTAAACTACTCAGAAACAAGTTTACAAACAGGGCATGACAAAATGATGGAAAATATAAGCCCATTGTTAAAGAAATGGGGTGTGTGTGTGTGTGTGTGTGTGTGTGTGTGTATATATATATATATATATATATATATATATGTATATGTATATAATATATACATGTATATGTGTATATATATATATATATATATATATATATATATATACACACACACACATATATATATATATATATATATATATATATATATATATATATATATATATATACATATACAGACAAAGTACATGGGGCCCTATGTTGGAGATAATGGGGAGGGTGGAGCCCTCAAAACAAAGTGTAGCATTTAGTGTTTTATTTAGTTTTGTGTAGCTCTCTGCCTGGCAGTTTCAACAGGTTTCAATGAAAGTAGTTTATTTTATTGTTTAAATAAGTGAGTAGGATGTGTAGTGTACTGATTGCAAATAACAGAGCTGAGAAGCTTTCATTCGTGATCAGATGTGATTGCATGATGGCAATGGTCAACTAGTGTTGTGTTTGATTAGTGGTCAAGCATTTGAGGGATAACTACTTTGGGAGTTCAGATATTGTTTAGCTAATCATTTTAAATGACTTTTTCAGACTTAATGGACAGATGACTATAGACAATTTTTGATTGACTTACGTTTATGTGATTAAAGGGGCTAAAATATGTGCACTAAATAACTGTCCCTTTACTTGTCACATGTAGAAAGTAAGGCTTTATTGCTGGAGTGATGTTTTTATCTTAAGTATGTTACATACTCTGCATGCACTGCAAGAGTCACTCCTACGCAACCCTGCATATTTATTTGTATCATCAAATTGTTAATGATAGGCTTGACAACTGAGTAACTGTAAGTCAGGTGCTAATTGTGATGCCCCACACCACAGAAGCAGTAATCAAGGAGCCTCAATCCTCACCACTGGTAACAGTGGGGGACGTACACTGGGAGGATGATGGATACATACACAATATTTCCAGATGCAGTTATTTGCATCAAGTGCAATTTCCCTTAAGTGCACACAGAGACCATAATCAGTCCTGGGCTGGTTTTTCCCTCCTTTTTCCAGATCCCCAATAAGACTCCCCACTGGTGTAGCTATAGAGTTGCAATCTCAGCTGAGTAACCAAACCAAGACCTCCAGCACCCACTCTCTCCAGCCAGTGCTCAGTGTCTCTGCCGAAGTAGCTGACACACACACTCTTTGAAGTTTGATTTATACACACACACGCTTATACACACACACACACACACACACACACACACACACACACACACACACACACACACACACACACACACACACACACCTGGGAAAGGCTGGCACAGGTTTACTTGCTATGTCCTCTTCTGCCCAGAATATAAGGTAGTTTCCACTGCCACCAGACAATCCTTATAAGCTACTTTAAGGCCATTAACAAAAGGTGTCCAATCTTACTGTATAATGTTACTATCAATACAATTGGTAGTTTGACCAAGAGCAAGACTATTAGGAGTGGCCTACACGGTGCCACCAAATAAATATGCAAGTACTCAGAACTTAATTATCTCTAGACAGATCAGCCACATTGAAATGTTTAACTATATTTAATAATACATAATAAAAGACCAAGAAAATACTCAGTATATAATTACAGTGCATCAGAGTTCAAAATCACAGGAAATATTTAAAACAACATTGCAGATCAGTCTCAAATAAATAAAGAAAAACATCTAAATTAAGCTTTGCTATATTCCTGACTATATCTAAGAGAATCACTATACCCTGGTTAACGTACCTACAGAGCAGCAAGGCCATTGTGTGGTGAATGGGTCTTCTGGTCAGGTCCAAGACAGATTACTGAGTGCTGCCTCTCAGAGAGTTCTTAAATTAATATGTCAAACATTACTTTTGGGATAGCTTGCAGAATGACATCATATCTTGTCATCTGACTTTATCCCAGGTAAAATTCCCACTGCTGAAAGCTAGCAGTATTTGGCATCCACCTGTGAAAATACATAGCCGAGGGCTTTTCCTCAGCTCTTTGCTGATCCTAGAAGTCATAAAACATTAAGAAACTTCCAAGACAATACAGAAAACTTCTCAGCACAGGCATTGTGTCTGTTGCTGCACTGAAACCGAAAGATAACATCTTTTTTATGGCCTATTCATAAAGTAATTTCATTTCAGCTATTATTCTGAAGTTTTGCAAGTTAACCTCCTGTATTTCAGTTTCCCTGTTAAAATATATACATTTAAACAGTTACAATAGTATGTGTACATTTCTGTTCTATTACAGTGAGGTACACTGTGGATACATTTCAAACAGCAGTTTGCAAAATACCTCTTCAGCACACGTC
Source organism: Protopterus annectens (assembly GCF_019279795.1). NCBI lineage: Eukaryota > Metazoa > Chordata > Ceratodontiformes > Protopteridae > Protopterus > Protopterus annectens. The sequence continues at coordinate 1,445,235,073 of NC_056732.1, forward strand.
TGTACAAACCACCTTATATGACGTACACCTCTAATACATTTGTAACGCAAACATCTTATATGAATCATGTTGATATTCACAAGTGACATATAGGTATTCACAAAATTCCAGATAGCTGTGCTGCCACTTTCTCCCTTCATCACACTTCTTGCTCCCTCGAAGACTCAGGCTTGTTTTTCAAGTGACCCCTTGAAAAATGTTGCTTGAAAAGGGATGAGCCTATCTGGGAATACATTACCCCATTCCCTGTCTTGACCCCCTTTACCATGCTGCACTGTCATATTATATGCCTGCAACCCTAGGCTCCACCATAGTAATTTGGGATTTTTCTGGCTGGCTTCCTGTAGCCATTGATCTCCCTCAGACTCTTCTTGCCTTCTACTGCAAATACTTAGCAGCAGGGCTTCGCTGTCATGGTAAGGTTTCATGGTGTTAACTTGGTACTGTTTGTGCCCCTGCCTCCTGCCTAGCAGTTCTACCATGTAGTTAATATCACTGACCTTCCTTAACACTTTGAATGGTCCCTCCCAAGCTGTCTACAGCTTGTTGTGTCTGACAGGAATGAGAACCATAACCTGCTGTCCTACGGTATACTCTCTAGCTTGAGCATTCCTATCATACCAGACCTTTTTCTGCTGTTGGGCTTCTGCCAGGTTCTTCTGGGCCAAACCGATGAGTTCCCTGAGCCTTGTCCTGAGATTTAGGACATATGCCACAATAGACGTGGGATTCAGACTTACACTCCCACTCATCACAAATCACATCTAGAGGTCCCCTTACCCTATGCCCATACAGCAACTCAAAGGGTGAAAAACTTGTGGATTCTTGGGGCACCTCTGTATAAGCAAACAGATGGGGCAGATATTTGTCCCACTCCCTCTTGAACTGATCTGCAAATGCCTGTAGCGTGGTCTCTGGTGTATAGTTTAACCTCTCCACCAGCCCATTAGTCTGGGGATAGTAGGGGTGGTCTTTAGGTGCTTCAACCTACAGAGCTCCTACAGACAAGTCAGCAGATCTGACGTGAAATTGGCACCTCTGTCAGTCAGTATTTCTTTTAGGAAACCTATCCTGCTGAAAATCTCTAACAGAGCATTTGCCACCTTTTTGCTTCAGTGGAGGACAGAGCTACTGCCTCTGGGTATCTGGTAGCATAATCTACTACCAATAGGATATACTTCTTCCTGTGGAACTTGGGGTACTCAGAGGCCCCACAATATCCATAGCTACCTTCTGAAACTGCTCCGTAATCACAGGCAAAGGCATCAAAGGAGTTTTGACCTTGTTTCCTGCCTTCAGTATCTTTTGGCACTGCTCACAGGTCCTGCAGTACCCTATTACACCCCTGGAAATCCCAGGTCAATAAAAGATGTTCTTTGTGTTTCACTGTTGCAGTCATCACATTTGGGTTATCTGCCTGCAGGTAGCCCTCAGCCGGCCTGAATACTAGAGTCTTTGGATTTCTGCGTCGGATGCTGTCTCTTCTTCCATGACATCAGGTCATCAGGGGTATAAAACATGCAGCCGATGCCATTACATCAGTCTTTCTTGCTGTGAGGTGCTTGAAGCAGAAGCAGTTCGCAAGTGCCGGTCAGCCATCTCCTGAAATTTTCATTTTCGAGTTTCAGACCCGAAGTCTTCAAAAAAGATAAGTACCCCTCTGGGGATTTTTTTTCTTGCTCTAACCGATGTCAGTAAAAGTTAACAATTGTCTTACCTTTGGAAAGCAAATACCTCATGGAGATTTTCATTCATACTGCATCCCCTGTTTAGGCCCAGACCACGGTGTTCCTCGCTGTCGGTTTTGTGCCTTGTTTAACACCCGAACGATTCATTGTCGGGCTATATTTGTGGCCAATTACTTTCGTACTCGATCTGTGTACTCTGAAATGGCTTTGTTAAGCCATCCGACTACTGATCTTCCGAAAAAACGTAAGGATAAAGACAGAGACAGATCACATAGATCCAAAACTGCTGATGATGCTTCCGTTAAGCTAGTCGCCAGTCCGCTGGTACTCAGTGATGTGCTTTTGCAGCCCTTGATACCCGCTACTTCAGATTTGCAGGCCTCTACTGAGACCCATTCGGAGTCTGGTAAGCCGCAAAATGCTTCTTCGACTATGGAACCTGCGGATGTCTCTACCTTGGATGGGTCCGAAGCCGCTGTGCAGGCACCGGCTTCTGAGGTTGTATTTTAGGCCTATGGACATTCATATTAAACCGACGCCATCGCTTTCATCCAGGCCTAAAACTCACACTACCTAGAAAACCGACTACCAAACTGCAGGCTCAGGCCCATATGCCTCAAAAACAAATGCTTAGAATGGCTGAAGACCTTATTACCTTAATTAGGGGAAGCCAGCCTTCCCCCTCTAATAGACCTAGAACTGATTTTCTTTCTGATTCTTCTGATCAGGAAGCTGATATTTCTGCTCCTTCTGATTACCAGGATTTGCCCTTATCTACTTATGAGGATTCTGATGCAGAGGAATACATTCTTTCTGATTTCCCTCCATAAGATCTTTCTTTCGGTGAAACCTTGCATACCCTCAGGGAGCATTTCTGCTGGGAAAGCCAGGATTACTCTGAGTCCAAAAAGAGACTTAGGGCATTCTTACTCCTGCCTCAAGACGGGCCTTTAGCTAGCCCTCCTGTTCTGGACATTGTAGATGATGCTTTCTTGGAATCTAGCCTTACCCCAGACACTTTACCTCCAGCTCCCAGAAAACCTAACAGGTACTACAGAGTACCTGACTCTTAACAAGTTCCTCTTCAAGACTCTTCAAGAGTCTTTGCAGACCCAGAGACCATTTCCCAAGGACCCAAAGGCATTAAGGCTACGGCTGCCAAAAATCCTACCCCTTCTGATAGAGATTCTAGAGCCTTAGAGAGATGGGGTAAGAAGGTATACATTTCTGCTACTTTGGTCATTAGGGCTTTAAATTGCCAGTTTCATATGTTAAAGTATTAGCAGCATATTATGGGACTACTTAAACAGAAAATTATGTTGATTTCTGACTGTGCTGAACACAAAGAATTGTAAGATTCATTGCATTCTGCAAAACAAGTTGGTAAACATACGTTGCAATGTGTTCTGACGCTTTAGAAGCATCTTGCAAAACTGCTGTCACTTGGTCTGTACTTAGAAGGCATGCTTGGCTTAAGGAACAAAACTTGCCAGATCATGTTAAAGCTAAATTGCTGGATGCTCCCTTAAACCAATACTTCCTTTTTGGCAACAAAGCAGAAGAAGTCCTCAAAAGCATGGAGGAGAAAGCTAAATCTATGCAAACTATTAAAGATTTCCTACAGGTACAGCCTCCCAGATTCAGTAGGCATTGGCCTTCAAAGAACTGGTCCTTTCCAGTCCCTTCCAGGCCTTCTCAGTCCAAACCCAGGAACAGCAGACCACCCAGACTACAGTCTCAAGCTACACACAGACCTAAGCAGTGGGGGGGCTCCCACTTCCAAAGCAGGGAGTAGTAAGCCACCCCCTACGGAAAAATGGCACAATGACTTAATTCCATCCTTCCAAGCCCTACTCAGCTACCTGCTCCCTTTGGAGGAAAGCTCGCCCTGCATGCAAAAAACTGGGAACTCATTACCCAGGACAAATGGGTTTTGAACATAGTCTCCCAAGGATACAGATTCCAGTTCCACACACTACCAACCCCAAATGGTTGGCCAGACCATCCCCCAAATCAATGGGCGGAGGCCCAACAGCAGGTTCTCTCTCTTCTCAGTGTCAGGGCTATTAAACGTGTCCCAGCAGATCAAAGGGGACAAGGTTTTTATTCAAGACTTTATCTGGTACGCAGAAAAGACAACTCCTGGCGTCCTATCCTGGACCTGTCTATTCTTAACACCTTTCTGGTAGTTCCAAAATTCAAAATGCTAGCTCTTCAACCGCTTCTTCCTATGTTAGCCAAAGATGCCTGGCTGGCACCCCTTGACTTAAAGGAAGCTTACCTGCACATCCCAGTAAGGGAATCTTGCAGGAAATACCTACACTTCAGGGCAGGTTCCATGCACTTTCAGTTCTCTGCACTTCCCGTTGACTTATCTACTGCACCCAGGGTATTCACAAAGTGTCTAGCTCCAGCCATTGCGTTTTGCAGGCAGAGAAATATTCAAATTTACCCATACTTGGACAGTTGATTCAGGCAGAAAGCCCGGACTTGCTATTACAATACCTGGCATTCGTACAGAAACTTTTACCATCTCTGGGGTACACCATCAACGAAAAGAAATCTCACCTAGTACCCTGCCAACAGATTGTATTCCTGGGGGCAAGCTTGAACACAGCTTCCCAGATGGCATTCCTCACTCCGGAGAAACAAGTTTATTTGACAACCTACTTCAAACTATTGGCCACAAAACCCCAGCTGTCTGTAAGGAAAATACTGCAAGCCCTGGGGTTCATGGCCTCTTGCATTCTACTAATTCCATATGCAAGACTGTATATGAAGGAACTCCAATGGTATCTAAAAAGCCTATGGTGTCAACATTCTCAGGACCTGGAAACAATGATTTCTATCATTCCTTGTATGAAGACAGAGTAAATTTGGTGGGCAGAGGCCTGCTACCACAACTCCCTTTCACTCTACCCCTTGCCGCCCAAACCCTAACAACAGATACATCAGACTATGCATGGGGGGCTCACATGGCAGGGCAGTGCATTCAGGGCAAACGGAACCCGAGACAGATGCTCCTGCATATCAATCAAAAAGAAATGTTAGCTTTACAGAATGCTCTGACAACATTCAAAGACAGTATTCTTCCAGGACAACTATTGGTAAAGACAGACAACACCACAGTTATGTGGTACTTAAACAAGCAGGGAGGAACCCACTCATACCTTCTCTGCAGACAAGCCATGGCTCTGTGGAACACAGCCTTGAGCTACCAAGTACACCTACAAGCTCAATTCCTGCTAGGCAAACTAAATTCACTGGCAGATGACTTAAGCAGAAATCTCATGGACCCACATGAATGGAGACTAGAACCCAAAATATTCAACCTCTTGAGGAACAAATGGGAGACTCCAGAGGTAGTCCTGTTTGCCTTCTCTCAACTACCAATTGAACAAATTCTGCACAAGAACTCCCCACAATCAAACTTGGAAAGTGGATGCCCTGTCCTTTACCTGGGAAAGCCTCTCTGTTTATGCCTTTCCCCCTCTGCCTCTCCTCTTGAAGGTTCTACTAAAGATCAAACAGGACAAGCCAAGGACAATACTGATTGCATCAGACTGGCCACACCAGCACTGGTACCCCCTCTTGCGCAGTATGACACTGCTGTAACAATGGCACCTGCCTCAGACCCCTTCCCTGCTGTCCCAGCAGGCGGGCCAGATTCTGCACCCTCAGCTTCAAACCCTGAACCTTGCAGCCTGGCTAATTCCTTGAGCTTTCCTCTAGCATCCCTCAGTAAGCAGGCGATGGATGTCATTCTGGAGGCAAGGAGGCTTAGTACTAGAAAAGCCTATGCTGAAAAGTGGAAAAGATACTGTTCCTGGAGCCAGGCTCAGGGGATGGGCACAACGGTGCCCAACTTACCTCATATTCTAACAGTACTTAACAGAAGTGCTCCACAAGGGCCTATCCTTCTCGTCAATTAAAATTCATGCCTCTGCCATTTCAGCACATTATAATACTGAGCCACCCCTCTTCTCTCACCCCTTGCTAAAACAATTCCTTAGAGGGGCCAAAAATTTAAGACCCCCCCCCCCCAGGAGAGCTCCCACTCCAGCCTGGGACCTTAACTTTGTACTGGAAAAGGTCACTCTTCCCCCCTTTTGAGCCAGCTGCAACAGCAGAGTTGAAATTCCTTTCTTGGAAAATAGCCTTCCTTCTAGCCATCACTTCAGCAAGAAGAGTGTCTGAATTACAGGCCCTTATGGCAGTGGAACTTGTTGTTGTTGTCTTTCGGTTTCCCTCAGGACTAATACTTCCTTTATGCCCAAGGTGGTATCTAGTGTGGCCATAAATCAGTCCATTCATTTGCCTACTTTTTTCCCTAATCCACAAAACAAAGGTGAACGAATATTGCACTCTCTGGACGTGCACAGACAACTTAGATTTTACTTGGACAGGACTAAGCCTCATAGAAAATCTAAACAGCTGCTAGTTGGCTTTGCTGCATGGGCAGACGGGAAGGCCATTTCAAAGCAAACCATGTCCAAATGGATAGCCCATTGCATTCATTTCTGCTACAAGCACCATGGAAAACCTACCCCACAGGGGATAAGGTCACATTCCTCCAAGGCTGCATCTACCTCTGCGGCTTTTCTCAGAGGAGTCCCTGCCAGGGACATCCTAGAAGCTGCTACCTGAAGCTCTGTACATACCTTCACCAAGCATTACCACATGCCTAGCTTTTCTAAATCCAGAGCTGGATTTGCCACTGCAGTCTTTCAGAGCTTAATAGCTGGCCCTAATGCTCTCTAACGTCCTCCTCCCTTAACTTTAGGAATCAATCCAAATGTGATGACTGCAACAGTGAAACACGAAGAACATAGTACAGTTGTGTACACTTACCATAAATGTAGATGTTCGAGTGTATTCACTGTTGCAGTCCTGGTTACCCTCTATCCAGCCCCCTGACTTCTCTTGGCTCTACCTTTCCTTCTTGTTTGGTATATTTCTTTTTTCTGGTGTATTTGCTTTTTGATGGGGGTGTACCATATCATATAATTGTTTCCTATTGTGGGGGCACCTGACATCTGGGACAAGAAAAACTGATGTAATGGCATCGGCTGCATGTTTTATACCCCTGACGACCTGACATCATGGAAGAAGAGACAGCATCCGACACAGAAATCCGAAGACTCTGGTATTCAGGTTGGCTGAGGGCTACCTGCAGGCAGATAACCCAAATGTGATGACTGCAACAGTGAATACACTCGAACATCTATATTTATGGTAAGTGTACACAACTGTACTTTCTCCATAATACGTCTCATTATATGCTTTATGCCCATATGATCTGCAAATTTAATGTCATGGGCTATGGCTAGAAGTGCCAGATGGTAGGCTTTTGACACTACCAACTGCTGTATTCTCTCACCCTCTAGCCCTCCCTCAGGGGTCCACTCTCTATACAGTAGCCTTTGTCCCAGTATACAGATTCTCCCTTTCCTTGAGAATCAGGTGCCTCTTTGGCTATGTCCCTCAAGGCTTGTAATGTATGGTCTGAGTGCTGAGCCTGTCTCAACTCTCTCTTGGTAACCCTTCCCATCTCCCCTTCCACAGGAAGTCTGGTGTCCTCTGACAGCAACACCTCACTGTCAGCCTGGGTACTACTACTCACCTCTGCCCTTGCAGTCACTCTGTCGAAGGGAACATCAGTACCCAGAAACAGCTGTGGCTCACTTTCAGTCTCACTGCTACAGGGTAGCTCCCTCCCTGAAGTAGCCACTTCACCAGTCCTGGCTTCAGGTGTGCGGTCTGTCTGAGTCCCCCCAGGCTACCAAACCCACATGCTTGTCTCCATGCCTGACTGCGTATAACTGCATGCACACAAGGTACTGCATTATCAAAATCATTCCCTATCAGGACATCTGCAGGGATATTCTCAAACACCCAAAAAAATACAGAAGTCAGAGGACTAAGCACCTCAGCGAAATCAGGAACAGTCCACTTGAGGTGACACACAAGGTCACAGCTAAGAAAGAATGTTAATGAAAAATAAAATGGAATAAAAATGTATGTAAGCACTTTTGCATCCAACTAGGATGCTTCATCAGACATATCAAACCAATTATTCACGTCTATTTAAAAAGAACCAATTATCTAATCATTGTGTGTTTCACCATTCACAATAGTAAATCAGTCAAGAGCTGAGCTAATATAGCAAGCATTCAAGATTACTAAATCCACAGTATATCAGTGTAAAAAACATATTAATATACATATATTCAAATACATAAGTTGTTAAAAAAATATCAGGCTTCACATATAAACACATATAAAAAGGAGGTGGTATACAATAAGGGGCTGCACTAGCCTATCTGAATGACAATATGCAGTCTATATAAAAGTGTGTAAAAACACTTGCATCAGTAGATGGCAGCATAAACAATTAAACTACCAACTTCATAATACTACTAACCTCTAAACATAAAAACAATGCTCATGTATAAAAAGTGTATATATAAAATATGTGCATATAGAAAGAAACATGCTATGCATACATCCAAATATGAAAAATCATAGAATATGGAACGCATGAAAAGGCATATTGTCTAACTCATGTACAGAGACTCCACAAACATCATAAAACTCACCACTAAATATATATTCTGATGTTCGGTGTGTCAAGGGTCTACATGAGGAAAGGTTTCAGGGATACTTTATCATTTAAACCAAAGGCTTTATCTGCTTGTAATCTGATTATCCATTTCATTTTTAGTCTCTCGGTGAAATTCTTGAAATTACCTAATCTAGCGTTCTTGTTAACTAATTCTAAAGCTAAAAATACAAACTTATGAGCGAGACCATGGCTTAAAACATGCCTGGCTAATGTGTTGCTCTTATCTTCCCTTTTAATAGCATAGAGATGTTCTCTTACGCATTATCTTAAAGTACGATTGGTCTTTCCTACATAAAATGCTGAACACTTTGTACAATGTTCAGGATATATCAAATCTCTAGTCCTGCAGTCAGAAACTCGTAAACTTCCTGGGTAGTGGGGTGTTTGAAACTACTGCTACTAGCCATATAAATGCAGTGGTTACAGCTTCTGCATCCAAAGGTCCCTTTCCTCATTGACTGGATCCTCTTATTATTGTCCCTCTCATAATAAAGTAACCTCTTCAGAGATTTGGTATTCCTGTAGGCATAGCTAGGTCCATCTCCTAGAATATTAGCAATCTTTTCATCTGCCATTAATATCTCCCAATTCTTCGTGATAACTTCTTGAATGGCCTTGTTGTTTGTTGAATACGGAATAGTGACTCTACATCCATTGAAGGGGTCCATCTTATTCCTAGTATTCACTGCTTCAAGATCCCTTCTAGCTCTAAAAAATGATCTCCCCTTATTTCTTAGTTTTATTAGATCTTTCTTAGCAATGAGTGTGTGTGTGTGTGTCACTGCAAGTGTTTTTTTTTTACTGTTCCTGATTTCGTTGAGGTGCTTAGTCCTCTGATTTCTGTATTTTTTTGGGTGATTTATCATTTGTGAGTCCGAGGAGCATGGCCGAGAGTGCTGAAGTTGAGTTGGAGTACAATCTGAATCGTTCTGTTCATGGTAACAAGCTGGATGGTTTTAAACATTTGCTTTATGCTGAAAGGAACCCCCTGCTGACTTTTAACACCAATGACATGAGTGATAATAATGAGGACAGCATGGTAAGTGATACTCTAGAAAATGTGTTAAGCTTACATGAGAACTGGAAACCAAATTAATGAAGTTGAAAAAGATCCAATGGCAGCGTAAACATTTGGAGGCATGCCTGTGTTTTCTAGTGGTGCCCAGGGGGCTACGCATTCTCAAAATGCCTACTTATGGCACTGTTTTTCCAGTTCTACTTGTAAAATGTCAGAAACTGAATCTGTAGGCTAGCTTCAGTTACATTAAGCTGCTCATTGAACATTTTATAAATATCGAGACTGAGCTCGTAACTCAGGCTATAAGCTTACAAGTGACTGCAGTTATTTCTATGGAGAGATATAATGTATTCTTCACTTAATTAAACATGGATATATCAGTGTTTGAACAAAAATTGCTTTTATAAAAGAAAAAAAAATTGTAACAGGATTACCGTAATTTCCAGAGGGCATGTATTCTCCTGGCCTAAAGAACCAATCAGGATAAGCACAGGAGACCAACCTACTCCTCCTACCCATCGGCTGCTTCTTAGCCGGGAAATAGGAATGAGGAAATAAGACCTGTTAACACTACAGATGCCTTGCCAATCCCAACAACAGAGAATGATGTGAGGAAAAAAGTGAAGGCTATAAAAGCAGCAGAACCCCTGTTTTTTCCCAACTTCCCACTACCAGTAAGAGAGCCTTTATCACGCCCGCAATCTCAAAGCGGAGGGAGGAAAACATCCGAGGACAAGACTGAGCCAATAACATGACCAAAGAGGGCCTGGCAACTGATGAATTGGGTCTGATCTTAAATATTTTGAAATACGTCTTAAATGAGGCTGAGGAGTCACTATTATGCAATGGTTTATCATTTATACCTTCCATACATAATGATTTTGTAGATTTAGTTTTAGATGTTAAATTTAGTATGAATGTTATCCTTAAGTTTTATGGAAATAATAGAAAAGCAAAAGCATTTGAGTTTAAGAAGCCAACAGCTTTCACACCCCCATTACATCCTTTACTGGAAGCGTTTGAGAAGGCATGTGCAAAAGAGGTTTTGTGCTTGATGCAATAAAGTAAAAAGGGCCATAGCTTTCATAACTTAGTTAGGTCTGAGCATAAAGCTTTACTGGATCTGCAAAATAATTTGGATATTGTTATTAGACCCGCGGATAAAGGCAGGGCTGTGGTTATATTAGATAGGGAGATGTACCAAGAAAGAATGATTACGATGTTAAATGATTTGGACACGTACAGCAGTTATAACTAATGAGCAATTGAGTAGTATTAGAAATGTTCATACTGATCAGTATGATTTCTTAATGTGCAATATTATAGACCATGATCTCTACAAGTTTTTTTGGTAGATACACCATACATTCCCACCTTTAGAGGCCTCCCCAAGGTACATAAGAATTTGCAAGACCCCCTCCCCATTAAGACCAGTTGTTTCAAGCAAGGGTTGGCTCACTGAACCCCTGTCTATTTGCATAGAGAAACAACTTAGAGTCATCGTAGAGGACACCAACACTGTAATCGGAGATACAGAACATTTCCTTAATACCTTGTTTGATTATATTTTGTCTGATCAGTATACATCGTCAGTATTGTTTGTGACTTTAGATGTAACCTCTTTGTTCACAGTGATACCCAAAGAGACTGGTATTGATTCTGAGAGACAATTTCTAACTAATAAGGATATCACCTAGTGATAAGATCTTGACATATTCCCTGTTGTTACATTTAATTCTTAATAATAGTGTTTTACCTTTAATGACAAATATTTATTTACAGACCAAAGGGGTTGCCATGGGCACGTCCTGTGCCATCTCATATGTAACATAGTAATGGCACACTGGGAAACCAATTTTGTATTAAATAGGACATAGTTCTCTCAGCATATCCCATTTTATAGGTGGTTCGTGGATGACATTTGTTTGATATGGGACTGTCCAGTAACAGAGCTGGAGGCATTTTTAGAATGCATTAACTCAACTACACATTTTCTAAGATTTGTAGGAAAATGGTCCAGTGAAGGGACAGAGGTTTTAGATGTATTTGTACAGAAAGAAGGAGATACAGTTCAGACAGAATTATATAGAAAGACATGGAGGAACAATTTGTTACACCGCAGTAGTATGCACCCACCTAATGTTTATAGAAATTTGATTCAGGAGAGGGGCTTGGAGTTTCTAGGGTAATTAGCTCAGATGCCAGTTGTCACACAGCTCTGAAAGGACTGGAGAATGAACTTTTAGAGAGAGGTTACAAAAAGAATAAAAGCATCCACCTACGTGATGAGAAGTTTAGAGTAGGGAAATAAGGGGAGACCATTTTTAGAACTAGAAGGGATCTTGAAGCAGTGAATACTAGGAATAAGATAGACCCCTTCATTGGATGTAGAGTCACTATTCTGTACTCAAAAAAACAAGGCAGTTTGAGAAGTTGTCACCAAGAATTGGGAGATATTAATGTCAGATGAAAAGATCGCTAATATTGTAGGAGATAGACCCAGCTATCCCTATAGGAATACCAAATCTCTGAAGAGGTTACTTTGTTATGAAAGGGACAATAATAGGAGAGTCCAGTCAACAAGGAGAGGGACCTTTGGATGCAGAAGCTGTAACCACTGCACTTATTTGGCTAATAACAGTAGTTTCATACACCCCACTACCAAGAAGTTTGAGTTTAAACACTATGCTGGCTGAAAGACTAGAGTTTTGATATATATAGCACGTTGTACGAAGTGTTCAGCATTTTATGTAGGAAAGACCAATCAGACTTTAAAGGAACACATAAGAGAACATCTCTATGATATTAACAGGGAAGATGAGAGGAATGCATTAGCTAGGCATGTTTTAAGCCATGGTTTCTCTCATAAGTTTGTGTTTTTAGTTTTAGAATTAGTTAGCAAGAATGCTAGATTAGGTAATTTCAAGAATTTCACTTGGAGACTAGAAATGAAATGGATAATCAGATTACAAGCAGATAAAGCCTATGGTTTAAATGATAAAGTATCCCTGAAACCTTTCCTCATAGGTAGACCCTTGACACACGGAACATCAGAATATATATTTAGTGGTTAGTTTTATGATGTTTGCAGAGTCTCTATACATATGAGTTAGACAATATGCCTTTTCATGCATTCCATGTACTATGATTTTTCATATTTGGATGTATGCATAGCATGTTTCTTTCTGTATGTACATATTTTATATATACACTTTTTATACATGAACATTGTTTTTATGTTTAGGGGTCAGTAGTATTATGATGTTGGTCGTTTAATTGTTTATGCTGCCATTTACTGATGCAAGTGTTTTTACACACTTTTATATAGACTGCATACTGTCATTCAGATAGGCTAGTGCAGCCCCTTATTGTATATCACCTCCTTTTTATATGTGTTTATATATAAAGCCTGATATTTTTAACAACTTATGTATTTCGATATATGTATATTAATATGTTTTTTTACATTGACATACTGCGGCTGTAGTAATCTTGAATGCTTGCTATATTAGCTCAGCTCTTGATTGATTTACTATTGTGATTCATGAAACACACAATGATTAGATAATTGTTTTTTTTTTTAATTTTTATTTTATTTTATTTTACATTTGTTAATGTCTGACTGAGCCGAAAAGACCCTTTTTCAGCAAAGGCCCGGGGAGAAAAGCTCCACATAGAAAAATTACAGATACATTTAGACATGATCAGTATACACAGAAATTACAAACGACATGTTTTTACAGTGGTATGCAGCACATCAACAGTTACAGTGGGAGAGAACAAACAAAAAAATATTTAAAAATAAAGGTACTTAATAGATTTGTGGTGTACAGCTGAAATTTGGAACATAGGTAGAATACATACATAGCACACAGGTACAGTACATACATTGTAGATTAGCCAATGTTTGTGAGAATAGTTTTCAATCTTAATCAAGTACTCTAGGTTTAGTATGTGTACCTTATCCGCTTTCACTAGCCTGGGGAGCAATCATGGCACTGCCAACTTTGCTTGAGATGTTGCCTGATGAGGTCTTTAAAGGAGGCTTTGGATTATGTGTTTTGAATGCTAGTAGGGACAGAGTTCCATTTTTTAGCCACTGAATTACTATATAGTGTATCTCCAAAGCTATTGTAGCTGTTGGTGACTTGTAGTAGTAGCTTGCTTGATGATCTAAGAGGCCTTTTGGCTGAGTGATGTTGTACTAGGTTTTTCTGGGCAGGCCACTTATTGGGGAGGTAATAGATAGAATGACAGAGGCAGAGCTGAATGTAGGTTAGGAGGTGGGCAGTTCAAGCCAGTGGAGCTGTCTCAAAGCAGTACAGTGATGAGTTCTATATGAGCATTTTGCAGCAAAGTGGGCAATTCTGTTATTGCAGGTTTCCATTTTGCTTAGTTAAGTTTTGTTGAGATTAGTCAGAATGGGAGATGCATAGAGTAGGGTGGATAGAAGTTTGGAGCGAGCAATGGCTGATCTTGTGTTGTTGGTAAGAAATGGTTTGATACGGTAGAGTGATCCCAGTTTGGCATGTACTTATAGAATATAGATGTGAATAATTGGTTTGATATGTCTGATGAAGCATCCTAGTTTGATGTGAAAGCACTTGCATACATTTTATTTCATCTTATTTTTGATTAAAGTTCTTTCTTAGCCGTGACCATGTGTGTCACCTCAAATATCCTCAAACACACCTACTTGCTTGCTTCCTTTTCCACCCTCCCAGTTAAGGTGAACCCTAGCCAAAGGTATTTGTAATGGAGTCCATCCTAAAGCTCTGACTGGAGTAGACTTCTCAAGCAAATGATGGTCCTCTTTAACCATTGCAGACTTCACTATGGTTAGGTCAGAGGCTGTGTTTCTCTTAGCAGTGGTCTGTTCCCATCACTAAGATATAGGATATAACCTCTTGTGGTAGTTTGGCACCTTTGTTGTCTCCAGATAACTTACTGTTGGCATTCTGTTATTCCCACTTACTGGCTCTCCCACCTTTTGTTCCCCACCTTGCCTCCGTGGACATCTATATGCTACATCGCTCCAGTGGTTGCATTTAAAACATTTAACCCTTGGTCCTGGCCATGTACCTGAACCTAGTGGCTTCCCCTGCTACTGGCAGACTCTGTTGGGGTGGTTTAGGCTGCCCACCATGGGTTGCCTTAAACCCATGTGCAGCACTGGGTATTCCATTCCTGTGCAGTGATGTCCTGCTTGCTAGGTGTAGGTCTCCCTTTTTCCCAAACTCATCTGCGGTATTGCATTCCCTGTCTGCCACCTAGATTCTCATGTCCTCAGGCAAAGTGCTAAGGGCTTGTTCCCTCACCAAAAGGTCTGCCAGCCCTTTAAAAGTAGTAGTATGGCACCCACTCACCCATCTATGGAAATAAGTGCTTAAATCAGCAATATATTCATGCACACTTTCATCTGCCTTGCATCTATGCTTACTAAACTTTTTTTTGTAGGCTTCAGGTGTTAACTTAAAACACTCTAATAAACAATTGTTAACAGTGTTGTAATTTAAGCAATCAGTATCAGACAATTTAGAAATGTCAGGTACAGCTTTATCATGGAGTAAGGGGGTCAGGAACCGTACGCAGACGCCTTGGTCAACATTATACTGTTTACAAACCCTTTTCAAACATATGAATAAAACTATCCAAATTATCACCCTCTATAAATTGTGGAAGAAATTTACTGACCTTTATTACTTCTGGGGTTCGGTTACTCCCTTCCCCGTTACCTCCATGACACTGACGAAGAGTCAGCATCTCCTTTTCATGTTGTCTCTGCCTCTCATTTTCTTCAGCCTCCAAATGTCTCAGTCTCTCGTTTTCTTCTACCCCTCCCCCCAGACATCTCAACCTCTCTGCTGATTCTATTTCCATACTTTTGGCCTCCAGTTCAAGTCTTTTTAACTCCAGACAGGTTTTTAAGCCCTCTGAGGCAAAGTCGAACTCTTCATTTTCTGAGAGTTGTACATCTCCAACGCTAGTCTGATTGTCTTCCTGGTTGCTGATTTGTGATGCAGCTGTGTTTAAGGCTGCAATAATTTCTGCTTTATTCAGGGTTGGCATGCCCCAGTCCGTTGGCTTGGCACATCTCAGCCAGCTGGCTCCTTGTCAGCTTGCCATACTCCTCTGCTGACATCCTTGCCTGCTCTCCCTGACTAACTAAGCTAACAAAAAATAAATAAAACTATTGTGATATGAAACTCTGAATGTTGACTGTATGGCTGATTGAGAGTACAAACACCTTCTTTAGTGACCACTGTTTACAGGCTACAGGAATTCAATGTCCACACTACTGAATCCTAATATGTGATGTGGTGATCCCACCGCTGCCAACCAATAAATATGACACCCCACCACTGAACCAGTAATCAAGGAGCCTCAGTCTTCACCACTGGCAACAGTGGGTGATGTACACTAGGAGGATGACAGGTAAACGCACAGTATTTCCAGATGCAGATCTCTGAATTAAGTGCAATTTCCCGTAAGAGCACACAGAGATCACAGTCAGTCCAGGGCTGGTTTGTTCCCACTTTCTCCAGATCCCTAGTAAGACTCCCCTCTGGTGCAGCTGTAGAGTTGAGCTCAAAGTCGAATAACCAAACCAAGACCTCCAGCACTCTCATTGGCCAACCAGTTCTTCGTGTCCCTGCCCAAATAGCTGACACACACTTTTTGAGGTTTGATTTATACAGGCACACACACACACACACACACACACACACACACACACACGTGGGAAAGGCTGGCATAGGTTTACTAGTTATGTCTCATTCTGCCCAGACTATAATGTAGTTTTCACTGCCACCAGTCACTCCTTATCAGCTACTTTAAGGCCCTTAACAAAGGGTGTCCAATATTACTGTGTAATGTTGCTATCAATAGAAATGGTAGTTTGACCAAGAGCAAGGCTATTAGGAGTGGCCTACACGGTGTCAACAAATAAATATGCAAGTACTCTGAGAACTTAAATATCTCTAGAAAGATCAGCCACAGTGAAATGTTTAAACATATTTAATAATAAATTATAAAAGAACAAGAACATACTCGGTATATAATTACAGTGACATCAGATTTCATATTCACAACAAATACTTAAAACAACATTGCAAGACAGTCTCAAGTAAATAAAGAAAACATCTAAATTAAGCTTTGCTATATTCCAGACTATATCTGAGAGAATTACTGTACCCTGGTTAACTTACAGAGCAGCAAGGCAAATATGTAGTGAATGGGTCTTCTGATCAGGTCCAAGACAGACTACAGCATGTTGTCTCTCTCTCTCAGACAATTCTCAAATATTACTGCTGGGATAGCTTGCAGAATGACATCATTTCTTGTCATTTGACTCTCTCCCAGGTAAACCCCCCCACTGCTGAAAGCTAACAATATTTAGCATCCACCTGTAAATGTACAAAATACATAGACAAGGGCTATTCCTCTGATCTTTGCAGATCCTGGAAGTCATAAAACAATAAGACACTTCCAAGACAATAAAGAAAAGTTCTCGGCACAAACATTGTGTCTGCTGCCACACTGAAACTGAAAGAGAACATCTTTTTATGGCCTAGACATAAAGTCATTTAATTTCAGCTATTTTTTCTGAAGTTTTACAAGTTAACCTCCTGTATTCCAGTTGTCCCTGTTAAAATATATACATTTAAACAGTTGCAATAGTGTATGTACATTTATGTTCTATTCCAGTAGGGTAAACTGTGGCTATGTTTCAAACAGCACTTTGTAAAATACCTCTTTATCACACGTCTGTACAAACCATCTTGTATGACATACAGCTCTAATACATTTGTAACACAAATATATTATATGAAACATGTTGATATTCACAAATGACATATAATTATTTACAAAATTCCAGATAGCTGTGCTTGCATTATCTCCCTTCATCACACTAATAAAATCTTGAATCTTTTTGCATAGGTGATCTTGCGCATTATTCTTTTTTATTGGAATTGCTTGTTTTGAATCCTAGTTTTACCTTTTCTCTGGTTTAGGATTCTTTTTCCATACTGATTTTGTAAATTTTTATTTTTATTTATTTTTATTTTACATTTGTTGACCGGGCTAGTCTAACTGGATACATGTCCATTTTCAGTAGAGGCCCAGGGAGATAAGCTCCTAGGTAGGACAATGAAATTAACACAATAACAACTAACGAAACATGAGACAAATAAAACCTATTAACAGTACCTATTACAGGTTATCACAGTAATATTTACAGTGCAGAATACAGGCATAACAAAGGAATGCTAATACAATCAAGGTATGCTAGAGATAGTTAGGAAAATAGTTTAATAAGGAGGGGTTGCTGTAAGCGAGTAGACGGGGTAGGAAGAGAAAAGTATTTAGAGACACATAAAGACTAGTCAGGTTTTGAGCATGGGCATAACCAGTGTGTTTTGAGGAACACTTTCAATTTGTTTTTGAAACAGGATAGTGAGGGAAGTGCGGAGAGTTCATTTGGGAGGAGATTCCAGGCTTTTCCAACTATATTAGAAAAAAGGGAGTCACCAGCCTTGTTGTTTGTTTTAGTAGTATGTACTAGAAGTTTCTGAGAAGACCTTAAGGATTCCAGGTTTTTATAGGGAGTGATTAGTGTGGAAAGAATAGGCGTTTTGGAAGGTTTGTAAAGAGTGTTGTGGGCTATAGTTAGTTGATGGAATTTAATTAGATTTTGAAGTTCGAGTCATCCTAGCTGCTTTAAATTAAGGCAGTGATGGGTTCTAAATGGGTTGCCTGTTGCAAATCTTGCAATGTTATTGTAGGACGTTTCCAATTTGCTAAGATTATTTTTAGATAGGTTAGTAAAAATAGGTGAGGCATGAAGAAGAGACGATATTAGATGAGTGTGTGCTATTGTGGTTCAAGCTGAAGGTAGGAGAAAGGATTTTATCCTATAGAGAGAGCCTAGCTTTTTGTTGACAGTTTTTATAGTGTTGTTAATATGGATGTCAACGTTCAGATTATTGTCAGTGGTGACACCTAATAGTTTGGTGGTTGGTTCAGGGGATATAATAGTTTTATTGGTAGAATTAACTGAGAAATCCATTGGGGGGGACTTCTTAGTAGGAGAGAAAAGGAGGAGTTTAGTCTTTTTGCGGTTTAGGAGAAGGCATCTGTGTGTGAACCATTGCTCAACTGTGTTAAATACTTGTTGGGTAAGATAGAGAGGTTCCGGAGAGGAGAGGGCTGAGCATATCAGTGTAGAGTCATCCGCATATTGTATGCATGCAGCTTGGGGGATGGCAAGGTGAAGGTCATTGATGAATATGGAAAAAAGTAGAGGTCCAAGGATGGACCCTTGAGGGACACCCAGGTTGACGGGCAGGAGAGTAGAGAGAGACTTGTGCCAAAGTACGGCCTGTTTTTTATCAAGGTAGGACTGGAACCATTTTATGGAGGATGTATCAAGTGACAGGGATTTCAGTATTATGATGAGAATTTGGTGATTTACCATGTCAAAAGCTTTAGACAGGTCAATAAATAGGGCTGAAGAGAGTTTGTTTAGGTTGTGGTTTTTGTTGATACAATCTGTGAAGGAAAGAAGGGCAGTAGTAGTGCTATGTGAAGGTCTAAAACCATGCTGACAGTTGGCTAGTAAGTTATTTTGTGTTAGATGGTCAAGTAATTGTCTGTGAATGCATTTTTCCATGATTTTTGCCAGAGGTGAGAGGAGGGCAATGGGGCGGTAATTGGAGAGTTCAGTGGATTGACCTCCTTTGTGGAGGGGGATAATATGGGAAATTTTCCATAAACTGGGGATATAACTTTCAGTAATAGTTCTATTGATCAGGATAGAAATGGGATAGGCAATAGCTTTGGCGAACTGTTGTAGGAATTCAGCAGGTAGTTGGTCTGCTGAGGGGGAGCATGGTTTCAGTTTCTGTAGAAGGGTTAGAATATAGGATGTTGGGACGGGTTGAAAGTGAAAAGTAGGGGGTGAGGTTGATTCATTGGAAGGTAGAGTGAAGTTATTAGGTGATAGTTGACTAGCTTTGTATAGCATCAGTAAAAAAGGTATTAAAAGCATTAGCTATATTTATTGGTGTTTTGTCTTCAGTGTTGTGAGGGTTTGGTGTAGCGGATTGCCCTGGATGGAGTAGTTGGTTGATACTAGACCAAAATTTCTGCGGCTTGTTTTGACTAGCTTGTTGGGATTGCAGGTAGTAGTTTTTTTTGTCAGATAATATAGCTTTCTTAGTTTCATTTCTTAGTTGTCTAAATTTTTGTTGGTCTATAGGGTTTTTAGTTTTCCTCCATTTTGCCCATTGTTTGTTTCTCATATTGATTTTATGTTTGGTTTCTTTCGAGAGCCATGGAGCATGTTTGGTTTTAATTCTAATTAGTCTGGATGGGGCATGGTGGTTGAGGATGGCAAGGAAGTTGGAGTTAAAGTAACTAACGGCTTCATCTAAAGGAAGGTTTTGTAAGGGTGACCAGTTGCATTCTCTTAGTTCCATCTGGAAAAGTTCAGGGTTAAAGTACTTTTTAGACCTGATGTTTTTAACGGATGTTGGGGAGGGAAAGTTGATTTTATGTCTGATGATATAGGTAAGAGAGTGGTCACTTAAATCATCAGGGAGGGTTCCTGAGTCATAAATGTGAGGATGATGGTTAATGAGAATCCAGTCTAATAAGCTTGATTTCTTGTTAGATTTATTTATTCTGGTAGGGGAGGTAATGGTTTGGGAATACCCATATAGGTTTGTGGGGAGGCTGCTGCAGAAGCAGGTCCAGTCAATATTTGTGTCACCTAGGATAATGGTTTCTTGAGGCAGGTTTTGGGAAAGCCAGCAAAGTATATTTTCCATAGTTGCTGTGTTATTACCAGGAGGTAGATATATACAGATAATATAGATGGATTTGGAATTGTTAAGAAGAAGTTTGGATATAAGAATTTCTGCACTGGAGTCTAAAGGTGGTTTGCAGTTATGAGTGGTTAATTGTAAGCTAGGTTTGTATAAGATAGCAACCCCTCCACCTTTCTTGGATGTTCGGTCTAGTCTCAGGATATTATATCCAGGTGGGATGATTTCATTATCTTTGGTTGCTGGTTTTAACCAGGTTTCTGTTAAGTAGAGAATATCAAAGGAATAGATTTCAGTTAGAGCTTGGAGTTGAGTAACTTTATTGTTTATACTGCGTATATTAAGATGAGCAATGAAAAGGGAGTTAGATGGTTTAGAAAGGGCTTGGATAGTTGATTCTTTGAGGTTGATGAGAGAGATAGGAGTTATTAGGGGTCATGGGTTAGGGTGGATGTCACCATCCTTTAAAGAGAGTAGCATGCTTAGATAATATGGGTTGGGGAGTCTGCTGTATAGAGATGGACAATTTTTGGGGTTTAGATTGTTGTATTTTGTGTGTAGTGTTCTATGATATTTAGGAAGTATGTAGTTAGATGAGGAAGTTATATTAGCGTGAATAAAGTATAAAGGTGAGTTTGGAGAGTTGGTTTCTTTTTTGGGATAGTTTTGGTTTGGGTCTAGTGGGTTTTCAAAAGAGGTGAATAGATGTGTGAGGATTAAAGGAGGTAGTAGTGGGAGTGCGAATAAGAGTGTGATAAAGGATGAGATGGATTGTTTATTCATTATATGAATAGATAGTGTTTCTTTGTAGGTAGAAAATAGAAATCTATAGTGAGGAGATGAGAGAGTGAGTAGAGTGTGGTGGGATAGGAGGAGGGTAGTGAGAGGTTAATATTAGTGGAGTTTGGTGACAGGAGAGTGTGTAGGGAGAAAAGATAGTGGGAAGAGTGTCTTTGAAGAGGAAATGGTAGGATTATGAGGTATGATTAGAGAGTACTGGGAAGAGGAAGGGGTGTGGTTAGGGAGTAATGGGAAGAGGTGTGGTTAGAGAGTAATGGGAAGAGGAAGAGGTGTGGTTAGAGAGTAACAGGAATAGGATGAGGTATGGCTAGGAAGTATAAAGGTAGGACCCCTGGGGGTGTTTTGCCACAGTGATTTTTATTGTACTCTTTGCAATGTGGGCTTGTGCTGTAGTCTAACTTGTAATACATTCATATAGCAGTATGAGCGGAGGTTAATGGGTTGTAAATCCTCTTATTATATAGCACAACATAGAACTGAGTAGTTAACTCAGTTGCCTGCCACATTAGGCAAGTCTGGCAGCAGTACAAGCAGTGTCTTGATGTTATTTGCAGGAAGGCTTTTTAAAGTGTTTGTGTACTTTCAGAAGCATGCAAAGATTAGTGGGTAATTGCTAAGGTGGCTGCAGTTGACTTGAAGTAATCTCCACATGTCATTTTATTTTAGAAATTTCCATTTGTTAATTGGATAAAAGCGCTGATCACCAGGTAAAATTTTCAGTATTTTTCCAGAGGAAAAATAATGTGCAATTCAAAGAGCAACTGTAGTTCAAAGAAGCAGAGAAGCAACAGTGATGCATTACAAAATGGAAAGAGTATACATGCAAGAACCAATAGAGTAATGCAAGGTATAATAAGTGTAGAAGGGTAGGATGTGGTAGAGTACTGTTATTAAAACATTACCAATAGTTTTATATAAACAGGGGTATAAGGACAGGGGAATTGGGGAAAGAGAGAGGGAAAGAGGGAGTAGACTGAGGGTATTAGGTGGAGTCATCTATATAATTTATTTTCTTTTTTTTCCATTCATATTTGCTTAGGGATTTGAGTGATGACAAAAGTGCAGCCATAATCAAATATCCTAGTGCAGCTTTGAGCATTTCAGAGCAACATGTATTCAGTCAAAAAGTACTACTGTTTCCCAAGTGACATTTTCCTTGAAAGTTATGGGTCTTGCCTGATATCTCCAGATTTAATGGATCCATAGTATAAATGTTGTACTTCTAGACTGATTTGTGTATTGTGGTTTAATTACTGTTACTGTGACTTTTTTTTCTACATGCCTTTTATATCTGTGCCTGCCAGCCATCAGCACCAGGCAGTTGTTGAGTCCATTCATTTTTCTGATGCAGAATGCACTGCCTGCACCAAATCAGAACTGACTAGTGGGGGTTGGCATCTAGTTAGCCATGGAGCAGAGCACAGTACAAAGCTGAAACTGTTTCCACTGCTGCTGTAGTACTTACAATCTGAAGTTGTTGTCTTCATTTGCTCTTCAACCTGTGGGTACTCAGATTCGGCTCTGATCTGACTCTGCCGCTTTTTCACCATCTGATCCCTGCTCCAAGCTGCTTCCCTACCCAAAATGCCCCGTCTTCCTACTCCCTTCAGATCTCATTTGCCACGTTAGAAATAAGCATCGTGATCCGCTGCTCTGAGCTTCCTTCGGGTAAGTGATTAGCTTTTTGTGTTTTTTCTATCCTACCTTTACTTAAATTTTTTCCTTTCTATATATCCCTACCCTGAGCTATTTCATCGGAAAAAAAAAATATTTTTCTTAATCTTCTATCTAGTGTGTGTATGTGTGTGTGTGTGTGTGTGTGTGTGTGTGTGTGTGTGTGTGTGTGTGTGTATGTGTGTGTGTGTGTGTAAGCTTAGTTCTGGTTGGGCCTCCTTGCTGCGACTATGTTGGAGAATCCCAAGCCAGGCTTTAGAAAATGCACGGAGTGTGGCCATAACCTCTCCCCAGCTGATGGCCACACTCTGTGCTTAGTATGCCTAGGGGTTTCCCACCACGAGTCCTCCTGTTCCATCTCCGCGGGCTTTAACCCCCATGAATTGATAGACAGGAGGAACAAGCTAATTGTCAAAGGCCTCCTCCCACCTACTTCCAGGGCCCAGGCCTCTTCTACCCCCACAACTCCTTCTGTTCCTGCCCTGGCCTCTGGGAGTTAAACTCACGCCAAGAGGCCCGGGGACAGGGGCAAACATAGACACCGGGACAGGCTGAGCAAGTGATCCCCTGATCGCTCGGCCTCCACTGGTCCCCCAGCTATAGCTCAGTTCTCTTCATTTCTCCCCAGAGCTGGAGTAGCTTCGGATCCATTCGCCGGCCCAGGCTTCTCCCCATCGACTCTCCAGGACAGTTTCGGTGGCTTCTTCATCACAGTCCACCCGCAGCCTTTCTGAAGCGGAGGTGGACAGGACGATGCAGAAATTAATCTGCACTCAGATACAGATGGGAGTCCTGCCTGCCCCCTCTCCCTCCAGAGCAGGGAGCATGCAGTCCACATTCCTACCGTTTACTCCTTCTCCGATCCAACCCCAGGTTTCAGATCAGAGGACTCTCCATGTCAAAGAGTTGGCACCAACAGTACCTTGTAACTTGACGCCGGCCATTAGCTTGAGTGGGTTGGATCTGACAAGTTGGGATCCGTGCGGCTCTCAAAGCCATAGCCTTGAGGGGAAGTTGTCAACTCCGAACCTTTCAAAGCAGAACCTTCCAGTCAGAGTCTTGGTACCTGAAGGTTTGACTCCAACTCCCTCGTTGATCCAGAGGATGGCAGATCCAACTGTACTTCCTTCTCAGACGGTCTGCTGTTCCTCTGTCTTTGACGTGGTGGAGAGGGTTCTCTTGATCCCATTGAAACCCTTGAATATGTCGTCTTTGGACTCCGCACTGGCTCCCTCTGCTTTTCGTATGGATTCTGCCATCCTGCCACCTCAGGACACCCTGCCTCCTCTCTGCCCTAGGAAGCTCCCACACGGGAGCACCCAGACATTTTCGAGTCTTTCCCGAAACTCCCACAAGGAGGTGCATCGAAAACCTACGTGCAAAAGGAGGCACATTGACTCCCCACTGGAGTCCATCACAGCAGACACCGATTTGGGGGAAGGGGAGGGTTCCCCCTGGCCCCCCCCAAGGATGTCTGCTTTGGAGACATCATGGAGATTGTTCATCAGTGAGGGAGGTGGTCTGCCCAGAAACCCAACTCAGACTAATCGGTGTTCCTGGAGGTGTTTTGCACAGGACTCCTACATCCTGGGTGTCCCCTCCCATGGATCCACTGGTGGATCTAATTACATCTCGGGCATGGAAGGAACCGGACACTGTGGAGCCGATCCCCAAATGCCCTGACAAGGTTTTGAGTGCTCCCACGGACAGGACCCACTGGACCAACGGATCCCCCAGAGATCCCCCATAGATGCCATGGTGGTGGCAGAGGCCACTAAGAAGGAGCTCGCACAGTAGAGCTCCGCGGTCCAACCACCTGACAGAGAGTCCAGGAAGACGGATCGCTTTGGAAAGTGGGTGTACACTTCAGCCACGTTTTTTGATACGAATTATATGGCACACATGATTAGACTCCATCAAGACCTTGTCAAGGAGATTGCTGGGTCTACCCCAGGGTCCATGATGGCAGAGGACCAGAAGATTTTCTCTTCTCGCATGGCCATCCTCACATCGATTGCTAACACCTTTCATGCATCTTCTTTCTCATGCCAGTGAGGCACCGCTAGAGCTGCCGGGACAGGCGTTGCCATCAGGCGTCATGACTGACTCCGACTCTGTGCATTCTCAGAACACTTTAAGGTGTCCTTTACCAGCGCCCTGTACAACGGTTTCACTCTTTTGGAAAATCTGTATGTGATACTCTTGTCCAGCATGAAAAGGCCAGGAAGACTCTGTCTGAGGTTGGGATCTGCTTCTCCACCCCCAATGATCCTTTTCGAGAAATCAGCAGGAGGCAAAGATGTGCCTCCGAAAGTCTCAGAACTACTCCTAGGATGCTCAGGACTTGCCTTCTCCTATAGGCAGAGGATGATTTGATAGACACTGCCCCTGAGTCAGAGGTGGTCCAAGGAATCGGGGGTCTTGATAGCCTTTCTCGGACAGACCCACTCAGCAACCCTGAAAGATTGCCCAGTTGCTCAGCTCGGGAGGCAGTTGGGGGATACCTCTCTCTACAGCCAATGCGCTGGGAGTCTATTGCAAATGATCATTGGGTGTTGCAGATCATATCCAGAGGCTATTCTATCCCTTTCAACCAATTCCCCCTTCCACCCAAGCACCTCCCGGACGTTCCACCCACGCAAAGGGAGGAAGCAGTGCTGGAAATTGCAAAGCTGCTAGAAAATCGAGTCATCCAACCCTTCCTCCCAGACCAGACTGGATTATGCATTTATTCCAGATTCTTTTTGGTGCCAAAGAAGATGGGGGACTTAAGACCCATTCTGGATCTTTACACTCTTAAGTCTGTCAGTTGTCAAGACAAAATTCTGGATGGTTACTCTTCAGTCTATCCTGCCCTTTCTGCAGGAGAACTATTGAATGTGCTCGGTCAACCTTCACGATCTGTACTACCACATCAAGATGGACAGGCGCTTCCAGAGATTTCTCTGCTTCCGGCTAGGATCCAGTCATTATCAGTTCAGTGTGCTCCCCTTTGGTCTCACCACAGCCATCAGGGTGTTTACCAAAGTGATGCCAGTGGTAGCAGCTCACCTGAGACTACACGGATTTCAGGCTGTCCCCTACCTGGACGGCTAGATCCTTGCTTCCCCTACCAAGCATCAACTCTGCTAAGCAAGGGATTCCCTACTACACTCAGCCCATCAGTTGGGCATAACCATCAATCTTCACAAATCCCTACTGACTCTAGTTCAAGTGCTAGATTTCATCGGAGCCCAGATGGACATTATTCAAACCAAGGTCACTATGGCCGACCGCAGAATTGGTATTTTGGGCGTTGGGGTCCATGGCGGCCACGATCACTCTTGTACCCTTGGCTCAACTACAAATGTGTGGGTACTTCAGTGGACCCTGGCAGTTCAATGGTCCATCCTAGATATTCCATTATCTCACCCCATTCGAATCTCTTGGGTGTGCAGAGACTCTGTCTTGGTTGATCCATTCCCCGGATCTCCACTGGGGTTATCTCTTTCTTATGTCTCCCCCTTTGGCCAAGGTGACCACGGATGCCTCTTTGCTAGGGTGGGGGGGCACAGCTTTGGAAGGACAGTCCAAGATATGTGGTCCCCCTAAGAGACCCAATTGCATATCAACATCCTGGGGATGAGGGTGGTGCTCCTAGCATTGCAAGCTTTCCATGGCCATCTTCCCCTGGGGATGATTGCTCTCCAGACAGACAACATGTATGTGGTCTGGTACATCAACAAGCAAGGGGAAACCAGATCTTATCCCCTGTGTTGAGAGGCCATGAGAGTGTGGGAGTGGGTGATCTCCACCATCTGTTTTCTGGTGGCAACGCACATTCCGGGGAGCTCCAACATTCTAGCCACCTCTCCTTCCAACACGAAGTTCAGAGAGTTTTTTGCTCTGAACCCCCCCCCCCCCCAATGTGGGAAGCCCCCAGAGATGCTCTGGTTCATGCTTGGCCCTCCGGTCTTCTGTATGCATATCCTCCTCTGCCTCTCATATCAAAATTTATTCAGAAAGCTCGCAGGCTTGTGAGCTCTGTTATCCTCATTGCCCCATTATGGCCTTGTCAAGTATGGTTCCCCTGTTTGTGGTCTCAGGTTGTGTGTTCACCCTGGATGTTAGATCCGATTCCGGATCTCATCTCCCATCTGTCAGGGATTCCCCATCTGACCTGGTCAGTCTGAAGCTCACTGCTTGGCTGCTCCAGTTCCCATGATAGTCAGGACTCCTAGGTTATCCTCACCAGTCAAAAGAATTTTGGTGGTGGCTCACAAATCTTCTACTAGAAAGGTCTATTCCAATAGTAAGTGGAAATGTTTTTCTATCTGGGCCTCTGAACGTGACCTGGACCCATTCACTGCTCCGGTTCAGGCAGTTTTAGATTTTATTATCAAGTATTTTTCAGCAAGGTGCCAGTTCTTGTACGATCAAGGTCAAACTGGCAGTTGCATCTAACTTTCGTGTAGGCAGCAACATGGCTTCCCTAGCTTCTTCTAAGCTTTGTAAAGCCTTTTTGAAAGGCACAGTCTTACTTCGGCTACTGGTTAAGGACCCAGCGCCTCCTTGAGATCTCACAGTAGTTCTGCAAGCTTTGGTCTCTTCCCCCTTTGAATGTGTAGCCACAGTGGGCTTACAGTTGTTGTCCTGGAAGACAACTTTCTTGATTGCTATTATATCTGCCAAAAAGGTCTCGGAGCTTCATGCATTATAGGTCAAGCCCCCCCATTTGGTATTTCATAAAAATAGGGTGTCACTGTGTACTAATCCATCCTTTCTTCCAAAAGTAGCTTTGGAAAGCAACATTAATCAAGTGATTAATCTTCCAATTTTCTTTCCAAATTTTCAAAATAAGGGAGAGTACCAACTCCACTTGATGTGCATAGACAATTACGTTTTTACCTGCATAGGACAAAGTCATTTCGTAAGTCTGACCAACTTTTTATCTCTGATTCTAAGCCCTTTTTAGGGAAACTAGTATCAAAGGTTACCATTGCCCGTTGGATTTCCCAGTGCATTTCCCTGGCATACTCAGCTAAAGGTTTAACTCCGCCAGGTCAGGTTAAGGTGCATTCTACCAGATCTATGGCTGCTTCAGCTGCCTTCTGGTGTAGAGTTTCCCTAGATGATATTTGCTCAGCGGCTAAGAGATGTCACTGTTAATGTAACACCTAATTGATTTTTTTGGGCAGCATGATGGCTTTAGTAATGGTAAAGTCCCTACTTTGTATCTGTAGATCCCAGGGGTCAGATATGCCATCTGGCCCTGCCTGTCCCTAGTTGTGCATGTTCTCCCTGTGTCTGCATGGGTTGCTCTGGATGAACTTTTGTCATCCTACCTCCCACTAACAAGTATGTTTGGCTACACTAAATTGTCAGTGAGTCTGTTTTGTTTTCCCTTGCTGTTGTTGCCTGAATCATGGCCATAAGGGTCTGAGAAGTATAAATGAATGTACTTTAACAAATAATTAAATAACTTTATATCTGAAGTAGTTAACTTCATTCAATTTTCAACCTGTGGGTATCGGATCCGTAATAGATCCGAGCCAGCAACTTCACAAGCACCTGCTCCGAGCTCCAAGCTCCTCCCCCTACCCATAATACACCACCACTTTCCAACCCTCAGATCTTGTTTGCTGCGGCTTCGCAACACATTGCGATACTTAAGCTCCAGGTTGTGAGTAGATTTTTGAAGTGTTTATTCCCCTATTTCTTAGTTTTCAGTGTGTTTGTTGGTAGTGTAGGTCTCCACCCTTCCTCCCGCTCGCTGGTGCATCGAGTGTAGGTACTTTTCTTTAGTTTTCAGGTAGTTCTGTAGTAGTTAGACTCCCCCCCCCCTTCAGCCTTCTGTGCACTTGTGGTTCTGAGTGTGTGGTGAGTGGAGAGTGTCATTAAAAAATCTGTTGTCTGCTGATGGCCACATTCTTTGTGTTTTTTTGTTTGGGTGCTGCCCATCTGTCAATGGACTGCAGTATTTGCGCGGGTTTTAACCCGCGAGCCCTTAAAGACCGTAGGGCTAAACATATGATGAAGGGCCTTCTCCCTTCTACGGAGGCGGCCGCTTCGGTGACTGTTGTGACTGCCTCTCCTTCGACTCCTGCCCTTGCTTCTCCTCCCTCCCAGGCTGGGACTCATCCTCCTGCATCTAAGCATGTGGAAGGAGAGAGTAGTAAGGTCAGAGAGAAGGAGAGAGAACATAATAGTGACAAGAGGAAGAGGTCCCCGGACCTTTCGGCTTCGACCGGGCCTCCCCCAAACTTCAGACTAGGCACCAACCTGACTCTCCTCAGCTCCGATCTCCTAGGTTTTCTCCAGAGCTGGAGGAGCCCAGGTCATCTTCTAGAGCTTCGGTTCTTCGACCGCCAGGTTGGAGTCCGTGGCTTCATCGTGGTCTACCCACAGTCTCTCAGAAGCTGATATGGATAAAATGATGCGATGCGGAGATTTATTCGCGCACAAATTCAGATGAGAGTCTTGCCGGCCCCTCTCCTTCTGGAGCGGGGAGCTGGCTTCCCTTCTTTACACCTATATCTCCTTCTCCGATCCGACCCCCGGTTTCGAAGTACATGGATCCGAGAGTTTCCCTAGTCAGGGGGGTTGACGCAGATGGTACCGGTTTCCTCGATGCCGGCAGCTGCCTGGACCATGTCGGATCCGACTAGTTTGGATCAGAGTGGCTTTCAGAGCCGTAGCCGTAGCCTGGGTGTCGGATCTGAGGGGGTGGAGTTTTTTCCATCGGCTCTGACCTTGTCGGGTCACGGCCACCTCCTAGGCACTCCATCTACTTCAAGCCCTGCTCTGATTCCCACGTCGGATCTGGGGAGAGCAGTTCCCTTAGTAGTGTTTCAGGAAGCTCACTCTCCTTCGGTGTTCGATGTCATGGAAAGGGTTCACTCCAATGGGTCGAGGGCCTAGACTATATCTTCGGACTCCGCCCCGACTTCCTCTGCTTTGTGTGTGAATCTCGTCATTTTACCACAGGAACAGCCCATGCTCGAGGAACCCCAGGCAATTTCCGTTAAGGAACAACAAGTAGTTTGCGACCCCCTCCGGAAAGCCCCACCGGAGAGGTTCCTCGCAAGCATACGTGCAAGAGGAGGCACTTGGACTCCTCTTCGGAGTCCCTTACTGAGGACACTGATTTGGATGATGGGGAAGGTTCCCCCAGATCACCTCCCGAGGATGTCTCCTTCTGAGACATCATGGAAATTTTGCACCAGCAGGGAGGTTGGTCTGCCCCAAAACCTTCCTCGGACGAATCGGTGTCCCTGGAGGATTTCAGCATGGGCCCATCTACTTGCTGGGTGTCCCCCCCCCACGGATCTATTAGTGGACTTAGTCACCTTGCGGGCTTGGAAGGAACCGGACACTGTGGAACCAATCCCTAAGTCCCCGGACAAAATATAGCCCCCTGCAGATAGACCGGCTTGGAATAAAGGGTCCTCGGTAGACGCTATGGTGGTAGCAGCTGCCACCAAGAAGGAACTAGCCCAGGAGAGTTCCTCGGTCGATCCTCCTGACCATGAGTCTAGGATGATGGATCATCTAGGGAAGTGGGTTTATGCGTCAGCAACCTTTTCTATTAGGGTGCTGAACTATCTAGCCCATGTTACTCGACTACAGCACGACCTGGTTCAGAAACTGGCTGAGTCGCCCCCAGAGTCCATGTCGCAGGGAGACAGGACTGTGTTCTCCATGAGGATGGCTACCTTGCCAGCTGTTTCTAATACATTTATGCGAGTCCTTTCACACGAAACCGAAGGAGTGGCTGGGTCCGGTGTTTCCATGTGGCGTCATGCCTGGCTCAGATTGTGTCAGTTCGGGGAACCCTTCAAGGCTTTTTTTGCGAATGCCCCGTATGACAGCTCTTCGGTAAGACCGTCCGTGACATCTCAGTCCAGAGTGAGAAAGACACTGTCTGCCATCGGATTCCGCTTCTCGAACCCTCAAAGATCCTTTTCCTGGAATCAGCAAGGGCAAAAGAAGTTGTGGTTCCAGAAGTCTCAGTATTCCTGAGACAGTCAGGGCCCTTCTTCCCCTAGAGACAGAGGGGGACAGGACAGACGCCGACCCAGAGGCAGAGGTGGTCCGAGGAATTTTGGGTCTCGAGAACCGTTCTAGGACCGGCCCACACAGCAATCCTGAGGGGTTGCCCGACTGCTCTGCTCTGGAGGCAGTCGAGGGTCGCCTGTCATTGCACCTGACGGCATGGGAGTCCGTGTCATCAGACTGCTGGGTGCTTCAGATAATTTCCAGTGTCTATTCAATCCCGTTTGTGGTTCTCCCTACACCTTACAAACGCCTCCAACTGTGCAAAGCGAGGCAGCAGTGCTAGAGGTTTCCAAGCTGCTAAAGAAATGAACCATCAAACCCATCCCCCCAGATCAGTCCGGATTAGGCATCTACTCCAGGTTCTTTTTTGGTGCCTAAAAAGACGGGGGACTTAAGGCCCATTCTGGACCTGTCTACTCTGAGCCTGTCAGTTGCCAAAGAGCAGTTCCGGATGGTCACTTTACAGTCCATCCTGCCGTACCTGCAAGAGAGTGACTGAATGTTCATCATGTTTCACTGTTGCAGTCATTACTCTTGGGTTATCCTGCTGGCAGGCTACCCTCGGTTGGCCAGAATTCCAATGTCTAGGTCCGGCTTCTGTTGCTGTCGCCTCTTCCCTGACATCAGTGCACCAGGGGTATAAAAGATGCAGCCGACGCCATTTTCTTCAGTCTTTCTTGCCGCGCGGTGCCTGAAGCAAAAGCAGTTCGCAAGTGCCGGTCAGCCGACTCCTGAGATTTTCAAATCTGAATTTCAGAACCGAAGTCTTCATTAAAGCTAAGTACCCCGTTGGGGAAACTTTTTTCTTGCTCCAGACCGATGTCAGAAAAAGTTAACAATTGTATTTCTTGTGGGAAGCAAATACCTCATAAGGATTTTCACTCTTACTGTATTCCTTGCCTAGGCCCTGATCACAACATTGCTAGCTGTCGGTTTTGTGCTAGATTTAACCAACGCACTATCAAGCGTAGGTTCAATTTTGCATTTCATTATTTTGGCCGAAGATTTAATTATATAATGCTGTCGGACCAGCCGACAACCGGAGTTTACAAAAAACGCAAGGACAAGGAAAAGGATAGGTATCCGACGTCCAAAATCAACGACGAAGCCTCTGCTAGGCCAGTCGCCGGTTCTCACTGAGGTGCTTTCGCAGCCCCTGGCGCCCGCTACCTCAGAGCCACAGGCCACGTGGAGCTGACTGGGCCTCTGGAAACTCAAGGTATTGGACACTCAGAAATCATTCCCTCAGATGGGTCCGGAGCCACTGAGCAGGCATCGGCTTCTGAGGGTGTCTTCAGACCTACACAACTATATATTAAGCCATCTTCAGCTTCAAAGACAAAGACTAAAGCAGCTCTAAAGACAAAGAAACAAGTACAGCATTCTCCTTCTCAGACTTCCATGCCTAAAAAACAGATGCTCAAAATGGCCGAAGACCTAATTAGTTTGATCAGGTGCTCCCATCCCCCTCCTGATAAGAGGCCTAGGCAAGAGACTGAGTATGATTCTTCTGATCAGGTTTCTATTTCCTCTGATTCCTCTTCTGAACAGGATTACTCCATGCTTCCCTATGAGGATTCTGATGCTGAAGAATCCATTCCTTCAGCCTCTCCTCCTGAGGATTATTCTTTTGGGGAAACTCTACATACCATGAGGAAGCATTTCCACTGGGAGAGCCAAGATTATTCTGAATCTAAGAAAAGGCTCAGAGACTTTCCGCTACTTCCTCAGCACAGACCCCTTGCTATTCCACCTATCCTGGATATTGTAGATGATGTATTTTCAGAGTCCGGCCTGTCCCCTGACTCTTTACCCCCTGCACCTGCTAAGCCAGACAGTTACTACATGGTGCCGGATTCTCATAAATTCCTATATAAAAACCCCGCTGCTGACCCAGAAACTATATCTCAGAGTCCCAAAGGGGTTAAAGCTTCCACTGCAAAAAACCCTGTCCCCTCTGATAGGGATTCTAGGGCTCTAGACAGATGGGGGAAAAAAGTCTACACTTCTGCTACCCTGGCTGTCAGGGCTTTAAATTGTCAATTCCATATGCTTAAATATTAGCAATATTTAATGTCACTGCTTAAACAGAAATTTTTGCCAAATACTGAAGGTTCAGAGAACAAAGAATTGCAGGATTTATTGTATGCAGCTGAACAAGTGGAAAAGCATACTTTGCAATGTGGTTATGATTCACAGGAGGCCTCTTGCAGGGCCACTGTTACAGGTTCTGTTATTAGAAGGCATGCTTGGTTAAAGGAACAGAATCTGCCTGATCATGTTAAAGCAAAATTATTAGATGCACCATTACAGCATGATACTTTGTTTGGTACTAAAGCAGAAAAGGTGTTGAAAAAAAATGGAGGATAAAGCAAAATCCATGCAGGCAGTCAAGGATTTCTTACAGGTGCAGCCACCCAGGTTTAGCAGGAACTGGCCCACCAAAAACTGGTCCTTTCCAGTGTCAGACAGATCACAAAGAGGCAGATACAGGCATCCCAGAGGCAGATTTCAGCCCCAAGGTTCATACAGGCATAAACAATGGGGTGCTCCTACCTCCAAAAGCGGAGAAGACAAATCACAACCTTACAGGAAACAGTCCCAATGACTTTCCTCTACCAGATCCAAGCACTTTTCTTTTGGCAGCCCCCTTAGGGGGAAAACTAGCACTTTTTTCATCAAATTGGCAAATGATTACCCAAGACAAATGGGTCCTGAACATAGTGTCCCAAGGCTACAGGTTCCACTTTCACACCCTACCAAGGTCAAAAGGTATGCCAGACCTGCCACACAATCAATGGGCAGAGGCACAAAAACAAATTACAGCCCTCATGGACATGAGGGCCATTCAGCAAGTACCACAACAAGAGCAGGGGCAAGGATTTTACTCCAAACTTGTTCTAGTACCCAGAAAGGACAAAACCTGGAGACCAATACTGGACCTGTTAATTTTAAATACGTTTCTGGAAGTTCCAAAATTCAAAATGCTGACTCTACAGCAGCTACTGCCCATGCTGGGCAAGAAGGCTTGGCTCGTAACTTTGGACCTAAAAGAGGCATACCTGCATGTCCCAATCAGACAGTCTTGCAGAAGATACCAAAGATTCGTAGCTGGCTCAATGCATTACCAATTCTCTGCACTGCCCTTTGGCTTATCTACTGCACCCAGGGTCTTCACAAAATGCCTGGAACCAGTAATTGCGTTTTGCAGACAAAAAGGAATTCAAATATATCCCTACTTGGACGACTGCCTAATTCAAGCAGAGAACAAAGACATTCTTCTGAAGCATCTGGCGTATGTAAAAAGATTACTAATTGGCCTAGGATACACAATAAACGAAAAGAAATCAAACCTAGTGCCCTCTCAAGAGATAATATTCCTGGGTGCAAGCTTAAATACAACTGCCCAGATGGCTTATCTCACGCCAGACAAACAGAAACATCTGACTACTTACTTCAAGAAATTGGCAACACAAACTCACTTATCTGCAAGGAAAATCCTGCAGGCCTTGGATTTCATGGCATCTTGCATTCTACTAATTCCATATGCCAGACTGCATATGAGGAAACTACAATGGTACCTAAAAAGTGTTTGGACTCAGCATTGCCACAGCCTGGAGGCAGTAATTGCACTCATTCCCTGCCTACAACAGGAGTTTCGATGGTGGGCTTAAGCCTGTCACCACAACAAGGGTCTGCCATTCAGTTTACCCACAGCCAGACAGACACTGACAATGGATGCATCAGATTATGCCTGGGGAGCCCATATGACAGGAAGATGTATTCAGGGCACATGATCTCCAAACCAGATGCATCTTCACATCAATCAAAAAGAGATGCTAGCTGTTCCAAATGCACTGACAGCTTTCAAGGACCTACTTCATCCAGGACAGTTACTGATAAAGACAGACAACACTACAGTCATGTGGTACATAAACAAGCAGGGAGGTACACATTCCTACCCCCTATGCAGACAAGCAATGACCTTATGGGACACAGCATTGGCTTTTCAAATTCACCTGCAAACACAGTTCCTGCCAGGAAAAACAAATACTCTGGCAGACGAACTAAGCAGAAACCTCATGGACCCCCACGAATGGAAACTGGATCCACAAGTCTTCAGCATGATAATAAGGAAATGGGAATGCCCAGACATAGATCTATTTGCCTCCCCTCAAAACTGCCAATTGCAGAGATTTTGCACAAGTATTTATCACAAGCAAGCATAGAAAGTGGACGCCCTATCCTTCAGCTGGAAAAATCTAACGGTATATGCTTTTCCCCCACTGCCTCTCCTTCCCCAGGTACTCCTAAAGGTCAGACAAGAGAAGCCAAAAATTATACTGATTGCACCAGACTGGCCATGCCAGTACTGGTACCGAATCCTAAAGAGCTTGTCTTAAGGTCCAGCATGGGTATTGCCTCAAACTTCTCACTTGCTGACCCAACAAAACAATCAGATCCTGCACAGCCAATTCAGGACCTTAAATCTGGCAGCATGGCAGATAATGTAACCATTCAGAACACTCCTCTTTCAAAAGCTGTTATGGATGTTATCTTGGCGGCCAGGAGGCCCAGCACCAGAAAATCTTATGCAGAAAAATGGAAGAGATTCTGTGCTTGGAACCAGGAACAAGGCATTGACATGTGTGTACCAAATATCCCTCAGCTTTTACAATGCCTAACTGAGATGTTGAACAAAGGCCTTTCCTTCTCATCAATTAAGATTCATGCCTCTGCCATTTCAGCCCACTACAACACGGAACCATCTATTTTTTTTCATCCTTTAAAATAAGGCAGTACCTCAGAGGGGCCAAAAACATTAGGCCTCCAAGGAGAGCACCAGTTCCGGCCTGGGACCTCAATTATGTTTTGGAAAAACTCACACTGCCTCCTTTCAAGCCAGCATCAACAGCAGACATAAAATTCTTATCCTGGAAAACAGCTCTGCTCCTAGCAATAACCACCGCAAGGCGGGTCTCAGAGTTACAAGCACTCATGGCTGTGGAACCTTTCATCATTTTTCATCCAGACAGTTTCTCTGAGGACAAACCCTACATTTATGCCTAAGGTGGTGTCCAGTGTGTCCCTTAACCAAACCATTCACTTACCAACCTTTTATCCTAATCCACAGAAAAAGGGTGAGAAAATTCTGCATTCTTTGGACATACACAGGCAGTTACGCTTCTACTTGGACAGAACTAAAGCTTTCAGAAAGACTGAGCAACTTTTAGTGTCATATGCTGCAGGATTACAAGGAAAGGCTATCTCAAAACAGACTATTTCAAAATGGATAGGCCATTGCATCCGTTTCTGCTATTTCCAACATGGAAAATCAGTGCCTAAAGGCATTAGGCCTTATTCCACCAGAGCAGCAGCCACTTTAGTAGCCTTCCTCAGAGGAGTACCAACCAAAGATATCTTAGAGGCTGCAACTTGGAGTTCAGTGCACACCTTCACAAAGCACTACCACTTACCTCTTTACTCTAAGTCCAGAGCAGGCTTTGCCACTGCAGTCCTGCAGGGCCTCATAGCCTCTCCTAATCCTATTTAGCCCAGCCACCCTTCCTCAGCTTTGGGATTCAACCCAAGAGTAATGACTGCAACAGTGAAAAACGATGAACATAGTACAGTTGTGTACCTACCATAAATGTAGATGTTCAAGTGTATTCACTGTTGCAGTCCAGGTTACGCACCCACCATCCCCTTTTTCTTTGCTGGGACTTATCTGCACTTCTCTATCCTATACAACCTATTTGTTGTATTTGCTTTTAGATGAAGGAAATGTTATTTTGGTGCATGCTTTTTTATTGGCATATTTTTCAGCCTACCAATTTGGGGGCACCTGACATCTGGGGCAAGAAAAACTGAAGAAAATGGCATCGGCTGCATCTTTTATACCCCTGGCGCACTGACTTCAGGGAAGAGGCGACAGCAACCGACGCCAGATCTAGACTTTGGAATTCTGGCCGACCGAGGGTAGCCTGCCAGCAGGATAACCCAAGAGTAATGACTGCAACAGTGAATACACTCGAGCATCTACATTTATGGTAGGTACACAACTGTACTATGTGCTCCTTCGACCTCCAGAATGCCTATTATCACATAAAGATTCACAGAAGCTCCAGGAGGTCTCTCCCCTTCTGGCTAGGAGCCCATCATTGTCAGTTTCGAGCCCTACCCTTTGGTCTCACCACAGCCCCCAGGGTAGTCACCAAAGTGATGGCAGTAGTAACAGCTCACCTGAGGCTTCAGGGGATTCAGGTCTACCCTTACCTGGACGATTGGCTCCTTACTGCTCCCACCAAGGGTCTACTTTGTCAGACCAGAGACTATTTCTTACATCTTGCACACTATCTAGGGATTACAATCAACACAGCCAAATCTCTTCTGAACCCTGTCCAGGTTATAGAATACATAAGAGCATGGATAGACACGTTACAGATAAAAGTTTTCCTGACCTCGGAGAGAGTTCGAAATTTAAGGATGCATGTCGCTTTCATTTACCGATCTCATCTTTCCTCAGCAGAGTCTGTTTTAAGGGCCCTAGGTTCTATGGCAGCAACGATAACACTTCTACCATGTGCTCACTTACATATGCGAGTACTTCAGTGGACTCTAGCAGTGCAATGGTCTTTGTTGGATCTTCCGTTGTCGCACCCGATACACATAATCAAAGTCTGCATGTCATCCCTTCTATGGTGTATGCAGTCTTCGGAAATCTTGGAAGGACGACCTTTTATTTCAGCCCCTGCCCTAGCCACAGTGACCATGGATGCTTCCCAGCTAGGGTGGGCGGGGGCATTGTTCGGGAATGACAGTCCAAGGCATGTGATCCCCGATAGAGACCAGTTTGCATATAAACATTCTGGAGATGAGGGCAGTTCTTTTAGCGTTGCAGACCCTTCATGCCTTTCTACCTCTGGGAGCCAATGCAATTCAGTCAGACAACATGTCGGTGGTCTGTTATATCAACAAACGGGGAGGGACTAGATCTTACCTTCTTTATCGGGAGGCCATGAGAGTTTGGGAATGGGCGATCTCCACCCCCCGTTTTCTGGTAGTAACACATATTCTGGGGGGGGGGTCCAACATTTTGGCGTACAAACTAAGCCGGACTATTCTTATGCCTTATGAGTGGTCTCTGAATCCTTCAATAGTGGAGCAGATCTTTCTAGAGTGGGGTTGGCCTTGCTGCGATCACTTTGCATCTCCTTCCAACGCAAAGTGCAGCGAGTTCTTTGCTCTGAACCCCCTGCCGGGGGAGTCCCCCAGAGATGCTCTAGTCCATGTTTGGCCTCCAGGTCTTCTTTATGCTTATCCCCTGTACCTTATTCCAAAGTTCCTACAGAAGGCTCGTCAACTGGAGAGTAAAGTGATCCTCATTGCCCCGTTTTGGCCTCACCAAGTATGGTTTCCCTTCCTTTAGTCTCATCTTCTAGCTCCTCCTTGGATCTTAGATCCCATTCAGGATCTCATTTCTCACCCCTCGAGGGTCCCTCATCCGAATCTGGACAGTCTGAAGCTCACAGCTTGGCTGCTCCAATTCCCTTAATGGCTAGGACTCCCAGATTGTCTTTTTCGGTCAGGTCTATTCTGGTGGCAGCTCATAAGTCATCCACCAGGAAGATTTATCACAGCAAATGGAAGCGTTTTTCCTTTTGGGCCTCTCAAAGGAGTTTAGATCCTTTCACTGCTCCCATTCCGACTATCTTTGACTTTTTGACAAATATTTTTCAACAGGGGGCTAGCTCGTCTACGGTCCAGGTTCAGTTAGCCGCCATTTCTTATTTTCACGTTGGTGAGAACTCCGCTTCTTTGGTCTCTTCCAGATTGTGCAAAGCCTTTATCAAAGGTACCTTCCTCTTACATCCTCTGGTCAAAGATCCTATCCCCCTGTGGGACCTTACTATGGTACTACAAGCGTTGGTTGCCCCTCCATTTGAATTTGCAGCAAACGTAGATTTTAAGTTTTTGTCTTGGAAGACAACCTTCATAGTGGCTATTACCTCGGCTAGGAGGGTTTCAGAACTTCAGGCATTGTCTGTCAAGGTTCCATACATGGTTTTCCATAAGGACAGGGTTTCTCTTTGCACCAAATCCTTCTTTTCTCCCAAAAGTGGCATCGGAGGTTAATATCAATCAAACTATTAATTTACCTGTTTTCTTTCCAAATTTTACAAACAAAGTTGAATACAAGTTGCATTTGTTGGATGTTCATAGACATTTACAGTTCGATTTTCACAAGACCAAAACTTTTCATAAATCTGACCAGTTGTTTGTGTCCTTTCCTAAACCTTTTTTGGATAAACCTATTTCCAAGGTGACCATTGCCAGGTGGATCTCTCTCTATGTATCCTTCAGCTCTACAAGGATAAAGGTTTGTCTCCTCCAGGTCAGGTTAGAGTTCACTCAACAAGGTCAATGGCTACTTCTTCGGCTTTTTGGTCTAGAGTATCCTTAGATAGCATTTGTTCTGCGGCTACTTGGTCCTCATCTCATACCTATATTTCTCACTATAAATCGGATTTGATTTCTCAACTGAGAGCATTATTTGGTTCCGCGGTGCTCTGGAATATCCTTCCATGAGGGCCACCCAGGTGTTTAGTAGCTGGGGACTCTGTCCCACAGGTTGAAGATCAAATGAAGTAAACTACTTCAGATAAAGAAGTTATGTACTCACCATAACGTTCCATCTGAGTAGTTCTACGTCATTTGTATTCAGCCGTCCCTCCCACATTCCTCCTGGCCTTACCATATGGACAGTGTTCATAGCTGGCACTTTGTGGGTGTAAGGTGTTTTGGATCGGGTTGTTTAGTGTAGGGTGCAGCAAACTCGATCTGAGGGTTGGAAGGTAGTGGTGGTATTATGGGTAGGGGAGGAGCTTGGAGCTCGGAGCAGATGCTTGTGAAGTTGCCGGCTCGGATCCGTTACGGATCCGATACCCACAGGTTGAAGACAAATTAAGTAGAACTACTCAGATGGAACATTATGGTGAGTACATAACTTCTTTTGTTAAAGTGTTTTGGTATCAAGTATCCTATCTTTGGTATGTTTTAATTGTCTGTCAGTACATGATACATGTTACAAGGTATAGAGTCATTTTCAGATATGCTCTAGGCTGTCCTGGAATTTACGTTGCCATACTTTTGTAGTGTGCGGCTGTATGAATATTAGTAATTGAAGCAAGTTGTCAGAGACTGCTGTTTTTAGCTGTAAAGTAAGA
This sequence comes from Protopterus annectens, assembly GCF_019279795.1. Taxonomy (NCBI): domain Eukaryota; kingdom Metazoa; phylum Chordata; order Ceratodontiformes; family Protopteridae; genus Protopterus; species Protopterus annectens. The sequence goes on from NC_056732.1 coordinate 1,445,274,972, forward strand.
CTACCTTTAGTAGGCCACACTGATACTTGGTTATTTTATTTGAGCTGTAGTCCTATTTTACCACTGGAAGATTACTTGCTGACTTTACAGGGGACACCATAATGCTATGTAAAAAGCAGGTGTAGGAATTGTTAGTGCTTATCTTTGTAAATGCATTTTTTAATTTCTTCACCATTTTTTCATTGCAGAATCTGAAGGAAAATGTCCATCCCATTTAGTGTTTATGTGCCGAGGTCGAATCTTTACATTTGATGCTGTACATGACAAGCGAATAATTACTGCTCCAGAACTGCAAAGGTTTTAAGTATTTTTGTGATAGTTTTACTACTGTTTTCTGAATTTAATGTAGAGTGCATACATGGAAGTATGATCACATGTCACAGCACTACTCCACAGTATTGAACATGATATGCACACACTACCTTGATGATGCTCTGTAGTTTGTTTCTGCCAACTGCGAGGAGAGTGACTCCTCAGCATTTAACATACTCCTCCTTAGAGTGACACCTGTTATCTGCAGTGATTTAGCAAGAATGATGGAGATTGTAGATGACCCCTAAGTTATTCTCTGTCATCTTTACAGTTGGGTGTAACTTCAGTAGTCTCATAAATTAAAACCATATAATTGTATTAAAAGTGATCCATTATGTTAGAAAAATGCACATCACTTAAATCACATTAGAGGAAGCTTCCCATTTACCTTATTTTTACAATGTCGCTGTTGCACTGTGGTTCTGTTTTCTGACAGTAGCTGGAAAAAGTAATAAAATATGTTGTATTCATTCATTAATTTATTTTGTAATACATTGCTTTGTCCTTTTCAAGGTTGTGAGGGAGCTGGAACATGTCCCAACACTCTGTAAGCAAAGAACTAATTTTGGACATGATATACACATACACTAAAGGGAACTTATTAGCTTGTCATTTCATCTTATGGTATATCTTTGGGGTTTGGGAAAAAAACTACACTTTGGGGGAGTGTCTGTGCTGATTTTCGCAGATGTCATTCAGCTAGAAACTGAACCAGGGAAACTGTAACTGTAAAACACTAACACTGATCTTTCTACTGCTGCATTGCCCATAGTACGGATAAATAATGGGACCAATGGCGCTAGATTGTGTGTAGTGGTCACCTGCTTTTTTCCATAGTATGGCTGTTCACATACTTTTTAATTTACTAAAACTAATGAATATTTGACATTTTTTTTCTGTTAAATTTCAGGATTAATTTTTTTAGGGAATGTCAGGGCGGAGAGATTAGTAAAGAAAAGAGAGAGAGAGAATTATCTTGAGAAGGTTGGCATAACAATTAGTGCATTTGTTCTTACTTGGGCTACAGTGTTAAAGAAGAGCACTGTTATAAGAAAGTCCTTATGTGAACACCACACAATATATCAGGATACAAAATAACATCTTTAAACTTTAAAATTTAATGTTACTAAGCCAAAAAACTATAACACACGTCCACATTGGGCTTCTGACCCAGTCGGACTTTCCCAGTAAACAAATGTAAATAAATAAGCTTCATCAGATGTAATTATAGGTTCATAGATTAGTACTAAGCTAACTGCCCTTGCAAGCCATTTTAAGCCTAGCCAATTATCCCTTGTGAGACTCAAACCCTGCACCTTGTGTTTGTAAGGCAAACACCTTAACCATTAGGCCACCCTCCCAACCCTGTTACTTCATAACCCCTCCTCTTCATTTCTTCTAGTACATTTTTGTCATCAGAGAACGGAGAAACAGTATGTTTTTAAGCATTATGCAGATTGTAGGTCAAGAGATCTAGTATATTTAGTTGTTTGTGAACACTGCTAAGCATTTTATGTTGGCAAGACTAACTGCTAACTGAAAGAGAGAATTTATTAGAAAGATACAGAGAAACTCAAAAAGAGTAATTTAGCTAAACATGTAATTGATAAGGAAAACATCATACTTTTAAATTTATGGTGTTAAGAGTTAATCATGCAGAATCTAAAGAAGTGGTAATACTGTGAATTATACTACAGTAACATAGAGAAAATGAATGACAGTAGACTCCGTCTTATCCAGCCTCTCTCTAATCAGCCTCCTCTTTAACTGGCCATCAGATTTCTGACATAGCCTTAGCAAAAGACAACAGAGAAGAATAACACTTCCACCTCCTCTGGGCTAAATAATGACAGACATTTGAGTTTTAGACTTCATATTCATTAGAAAAATGCATACCAACACAAATTGTGTTACTCTAGCTGATTTATAACCTATAAATATTATTTTGTATGCTTTTTCTGATTCCATTCATTTATCCAGCTAAGGTCCAGTCCCAGTGAGACCGGATAAGAGGGAGTCTACTGTACTGAATTTGATACATTTCGTCATCAGTGGCTAAATTATGTGGTCCCTTTAAAACCAGTTTTAAAACAGAGGCTTGAAACATAAGTAAAATATGTAAATATAAATTTGTTTTAATTTTTTTAAAGCTTTATTTTTAGTTATTAATTATATGCATATGTATAAGATACATTAGTATAAAAAATATATTTCTTGCATAGGAGTACCTGTTTTTTGAGTCATGTGATTTGTTGAATGTATTAGAAGAAATGAAGGGAAGGGATTATGAAGTAATTAGGGTGTATATTCCGATGTCGAAAGATGAGTTCACTGAACACGTCTTTATCGACATGTAAATATCGACCTTTTGAAATGCTGAACGGCCACTTAAGCAAATATTTTCCCAGGGAAAAAAAACATTTGGCCATCATCAGGGATTTGCCCTTTTCCTCACTGTAGTGCGATCTCGGAGTTGGTATATTTGGTTAGGGGAGTGTGGGGGACACAGCCCCCCACTATGTAGGGTTGAAAGTTTGGTTTGTTCCTGTACGACCAAGCGATTTTTTTTTCCCCCCTGTGGGAAAATATTCTCTGAAGTGGCCATTCGCATTTAAAAAGGTCAATATTTACGTGTCGATTAAGACTTGTTCGGTGAACTCATCTTTCAACATTGTAATGTAGACCCAGTAATTACACCTGATGAAGCTTATGTGAAAAATGCATCTGTGTGTTATGTCAACATTTTTGACTTAGTAACATTAAAGTTTAAAGATTTTATTTTTTTCTTTTGCTCAGTGTCTACTTTTCTTATCTCCAGTCCATGAACCAAGACCTCTAGGTAACCATGTTTGCTGTCGACTGAAAACTTAGTGTCATTGTCAAGTCTCCTTTTGACACCTAAGCTCTTCAGTAAGAATTTACACTTTCAAGTACCTAGTGTGTTAAGTATGGACTCAAATTAAATGCTCAAAAGTACACTATTGTCACATTTAGTAAACAGCCTTTTCCCCAACATACAACATGGACAACACCTCACTCCAAAATGAGAATGCTATTAAAGTCCTTGGAAACTGGGTTGATAACTCCCTCTCCTTTGATAACCATCTAAAGTCAGTAGTCAGAAATTCCTTATACTGAGTGCAGCTAATTTCCAAAGGAATATTAACCAGATTGAAAGAGGTCATTGTCCCTTTATGGTCAGCATTATTTAAGCTAGTTATTGAAAGCTGTGCCTCCTATAGTGTACCTCACTAGACATATCAAACAGTTAAGAGACTCCCCCCCCCCATGGATTCATAACTAAGAAGATCATTGGCTTAAAAGCCCTAAACTGCCAGAAAAGACTGAAAACGCTGTCTCTTCATACAGTATGTTATAAACTTCTGAGGGGAGATCTGTGCCTTGCGTTCGGTGCCATTAAGGGACAGGATGATTGGATGGGTATTTGCAAATGCACCCCTGTATTCAAACATAGTTTGTCAGAGAGGAACCCTCATATCTTAATTTTTGCTTCCAACCCTTCATGTGTCCTTCTAATTAACTCTGTTATTCTATCAGGGAACACAAATGTTGCCACTATTCTAATTAAAAAAAAAAAAATCCCATCTAACTCTATCAAATTCTTTCCCACCAAAAAGTGATGTTTTCATCTGCTTCCTTCAGGATCATAATGTTCTATTTATGTTGTGAAATGTTTGACTGTCGTGCAAAAAATGATACTTAGTATTTATCATTTTTGACAACACCTTTAACTTCAAATAAACCTAAATTGCTCAGTTTAAGTGCAGACTTTTAAAGAGAATATAAAACGTAACTAGTTAAGACTTCATCAGACTACTACGTTTAACATAACCATCTGTTGCATTTAAATATTTCTCAAATCACATGACTAAAAGTATCAATTAATACTTTTAAAATTCCACTTAAGAATTTTTTTAACTTTTTTGTGTTAATGTACATTTCAAATTTAACATGTCATTCATAGCAGGTTCTTCTATAGCACATGGCAGCTAAATTCCCGTACTTAAACCTCATTGTTCTGTTCCCTGTCCCCAAATGTTTTCTGTTGATAGTTTATAATGAAAACTAAAAGCTTCTTAAACTTAGAACATATCAGTGTGTATTTATGTAATACATTAAATATGTTCTGCCTGTGAGATGAAAGTGCTTGCCATTTTGTTGTTTTATATTCTCATAAGTCACATTTATACAGAGCAGTCTGGGCTTATTTGAAGTTTGAGTTTGCTCTGTGCTTCGGTCTTGTCTTTTGGAATAGTGATAACACGTTTGCCATTCCCATATCTAGTATAAACATAAACACTTTGTAATCATGGTTTGAAACCAAAACTGAACTGGATCTACATGAAGTTTGGTCTTCCAAGATGATGATACCGCCCCCTTTTAAAATATTGTTAAATAAAAACTTCCAGATCTTTATCACTTTTTTCTCTCCCAATTTCCAGATTTCTATAGGAATACTCTCTGTTCCTGGAGACTTCCCTGTTGATTAATACACCATTTTATCTCATCTGTTCCTGTCTTAGCTATTAATTGTTGACCCTCATCTGCCTGTAACCTTGACATAATTAAGTCATTCACAAATAATTCAATTTTTATCTTTTATTGGTTTCAACATTCCTCTGCTTTATACACATTTTCATTACATTTGTTAAATGTTTCCAATACTTCTGTAGGATATGTGGGTATTTTTATTGTTATAGGCTCCCTAAGTTTGATGACAACCCTTTCTGTTTTGTATTGCCAAAGTTGTTGTGTCGAAAATTTTTGTGCTGTGGAGTGGTTGCTAAAAATAGTTGCTGTCTAAATTTGTTATTTAAATACCCCCCTGCTTTCTATTTAGCGCATTGCATTTGCTCATCTGCTTGATCTGTGAGATTCCCCTTGCTCTGCAATATTTAACCGTCGTCAACCCATTTAAGTAATTCTTATTACTTTTTTCTCCTATCTCTTTCTTTCTCATTTTTACTATGCTTATAAACTCCATTTTCATCTTACCCCACTCATTAGCTGTCATTCCTGAAGAAATACCTGTCTTCCCTTATTTCTCTCAAATAATTTCCACTACCCCTTCATTAAATTCCTATCTTATTAACAGATGGGGGAAAGTGCAAGTGTACCATTTTTGCTTCATTATTCTTTTCTTTGTTTTCATGAGTGCATGATCTAAAATAGTTGCTGGACAAGCATCAAAGCTTTCAGTTAAATACACATTCTCTTGTGAGATATAATTTTAATCCAGTCTAGCCTACTTCTTATAACTTGAGGAGTAGTATGTAAAGTCTGTATAAGATCCTAGTACTGAATTCACACCTTCCATACTAAGTATTCTAATATATTTCTTCAGAAGTCTATCCTCTTTTTTTTGTGTGTTCCTTTCTACTTCCCCTGATACATGCCCACTATTGAAAATCTCCACTCATAAATAACAATCCCTGCTGAAAGCTGATTATTTCTCCCAAAATTCTCTTAATCTTCATACTACCAGTTTTAGATAGAATAGTAAATGCATGCCAGCATAATCTTGTCCTACTGCCAGTAACCCTTTACTACTATAAATCTACCATTATCTTTGATTTCCTCTTTAATCACTGTTGTAGCCCCTCTAGTAATCAGTATTACTCTCCTTTGACCCTGATATTCAGCTGACCACTCTGAAATAGTTTCTTTGTCAAGTTCACACACTCATTTCTATCCAAATGCGTCTCCTGCAGCATTACTATTTTCACCCTACCCTTCTTAATATAATTCAGTACCTTCTGTTTTTTGTCTATACTTGTAAGAACATTTACATGCCATGATAATACGGACAAAGTAGTCATTATTATAGAACGCTATTACTCCTACCTATTATACGTGACAGTGGTTTTGAATGTATAGTACTATCTTTTTAGCTTACACACTGACATTCATTTTTGGTGGGCTGATCTTATGATGTTTCTTCTTCTCATGTCTTTTGAACATCTGACATATTTGTAAGACCCTGAAAATGCTCAAGTAAAGAAACTAAACCGATTTTCAGAAACCCCATCTACTTTTTATGTAGAAGAAGCACACAAAACTATGTACATTTTTTAAAATGTTTACCCACGGGCATTACGTAAAATAAAATTATGCTAAAGTGCATGTTACAGCTTGTGTTCCTGCATATGCTAATTGCTGCCTCTTCTTTTTTTATTTCTGTTACCCTCCCAGATGTGAAAAACAGCTTATCTAAGCAATCCTGTGTTGGTTTGTGATTTACTGTGCAGTTGCCTGTCTGCTTTATTTTGTGGAAGTTTATTCACCACTGGTGGTTCACCGTGAGTGTGGAGGTTTCATAACCTGTCATCATTTGCTGGTTTGGCTGTATTCCTGCGAGAGATGCCTTCATTGGAGTTGGTCATTGTGGGTTTTTTCATTCAGTTCCTGGTTGAGACTTGTGTAACATATTCACTTCTCAGAGTTTCAAACTTCATTGTCACTGAACTGCTTACCAGTTTACCTTTTAAATTTTAATTATACCACACTGTATACATCTCATTTAGCTGTGTTCACACCTCTCATGATTAATTTGCACCTAAAGACTCTCTAGGCAAAAACAGTTATAAATAAAAAAAAAGCTAGCAACTTTGCAGATGCAAGAAATAATATTTGTAAATATCACTTCAAGACACTATTTAGCCCTCTCATGATTAATTGCTTGCACCTGCAGAGTTCTTGAGTCCCACTGAAAACCTTTGCTAGTGGAACAAAATAGCTAATTACTTTGCAAAAGTAATAAAGAACTACCATTTCCATGCATGTCATCATTTATCTTGTTTTAAAAGCCTTTTTCCTTAAAAAGCTTGTTTTAGCATAAATACATTACTTTATTTTAAATATTCACACTTACAAAAATGGGAATTGTTATCTTAGTTCTACATAAAGTGTGCTCAATATATTTTTTATATCCCCATTTCAACATTATGTTAACTAGCTAGTCTTTCTTAGGTTGTTGAAACATAGAAAAAAGTTTTTTTTTTTTTTTTGCTGTATTATCTTTAACATATGCAGCAGGCATTGATAAGACACCTCCACCTTACATTTAAAATGCCCTGGAATGCTCACGGTACAAGACAGTTTTACAACTCTACATGCACTTTATACCGTGATTTTTTTAAGGATAGCAATAAGAACAAACACTGGTTTTCTTTTTTCTTACAGTTACAACTTCACAGTCCTTTTAAACATTAATGATATAAAGTGGGGAATGAGCTTTGCATTCCTCCCACCAGTTTAACACAGTCAACAAAATTCCAGACTTTTTTCAGTCACTTCTTACAAAGCCACATTTCACATGCCTATTCTTATATTTAATAGAATTGATGCTTTATAATATATGTTAACTGATTTTATAATGTTGCTGGTCTACTTTATGAATCTGCCTTTCTCCCAACACTTGTCTGTGGTTCAAGTCCAGTGTTCCCCTAGTTCTTCCAGTAAGCTACTGTGTTTTTTTTCTGTCACGGAGCATTTTCCTTTGTAACAATGGAAAAGGTTTTATTGGCAAAGTCACTGTATGGGCTTTATTATTGTCAGAAGAATGAGCAGTGAGGCTCCTCTAGCTTGATGGCTAACTCTTTGTTAACTAATTTTATTTCATCCTTAACTGTTTCTGTATCCAAAAATGTCCTTGATCTTCTAGGAGGAATATTCTGACAAAAGATACTTACAGCAGGTTGAATCTCACACCTGCCTTTCAACATTTCCTGATTGCTAGAATAAATTTGCTTGTCTTCTGCCTGGTTTACATCGAATAATTGTTTTTCACACTCTGCTGTCCCCAAATTTGTAATACTTTTCCTTCTGCCGCAGTTTTGTCACAAGCAAATCTTTCTGATAGTCTGGTTGTATCTTTACTAATATAGGTCTTGGCTGCTTTTTGGAGAATACAGACAATGTGCCCACTCATTTAAGAAATCCTCCTGTGAAGCACTAGTCCAGATATTTATTTGTACTTTCATAAAATGAATGTAGTCTTCCCTTAAGGTTTCTGTGATACATTAGAAAATCTCAGTTATTTTCTGCAGTTTTGTCTTATAATGATACTACTTTTTGAAATGGCTTTTCTTGAAAAGCTCCATGCCCAGCCACGCTTTTTTTCATTTAGCTTTTGATTTTTTTGGAGTTTTATTAGTTGATCCGACAAGCTAGTTAAAGCTTCTATTTTTCCCAGCCTTTTGTTATTTGAGTTTATATATTCCTTCAGTGTTTCACTTATATTAAACACATTTGAAGGCTGAAACTTGAACTGCCTTTTGCTGAATAGCTGTGATATTCTTCCCATCTAGAGTTTTTTTATTCTGAATTTCTGGTTGACTTGCTCTTACTTTCTCTAAATTTATTTTTGGTAGCATCCAGGCAGTATAATTACTGGCCAGTAACTGAATTTTACCCATATTGGTAGCATGTACTGGTTTTGCTTTTTCAGTTTTCACACTGGGCAAGTTCTAATCAACCTGTTGACCAATGTGCAGCCATCTTAAAGTTTCCATCAGGTGAATTGGGTTTGAGAAAGTTTAGCTCTTGGTGAAGCTTTGCTGAAAGTGCACATGAAGGTAATATAGTGTGGTGATGGATTTTAACTAAGGTCTTAATGTGTCTAGAGGGCATTGACAGTTTTTGTGGGTGTAGAGTGAGGTGGTGCATGTTGTTCACAGTCCATGTTTTTTGTGAGAGTGAGTTGTCCTTGTTTGTTAAATATTTGCATATCTTGCAAACAGAAGTTCTTGTACTGATAAAGAGTTCTGTATCTGTGAGCAAGCGGCAGTTGTTACAGTGCCTAAGGATACCATGTGCTGTGAGGTTGACAACTGAAGGGAAACAAGCAGGCTGACCTTCTGTTATGGTCCAGAGATTCTAAAAAAATATTAGGATTATACTGAATAGTATGTGCTGTTAATAAGATAGTTAATGGGATTACTGGGAGGAATGTAGCTATGCAGATTTTCTTATGGAGGATTTACACTGAATTATACGAACGAAATCGGGTAAATTAGGTTTACTTTGTAAAGGTCAACTACCTGTTATTAAAAAAAAAAAAAAAACTAAATTGACTTCCAAGATGGCTGCATATTGAGTAACAGATTAACTCTAGCTCTCCCAGTATGAATACAGAAATTCAGCAGAGAAGGCCAGTAGACTTTTACGTTTATGAGTAAATTTCAGTAACTGGCTAGTATAAATGTACTGCCTGGATGCTAGAAAAAAAGAAATACAAATGACCTGGAAAAAAATAACGTGAGGAAGAAACACTGACTGGGAAAGTTCTGCAGTTGTTCAACAAAAAATAATGCAACCTCCAGACATGACTTCCAGTAACTCTACAGGAACATACAAGACATCTGCACACAGATCTCGTTGAAATAAACAGAATACTGATGAAATATATCAACACAAAAAGCAAAAGGCTGGAAAAATGCATGAAGCTTTAAACAGATGTTCAGATGAGGTGATAAAGCCACAAAAATCAGAGGTTCAAATGAAGAAAAAGTTGGCTGAATATGAGACTGCTCAGGAAGAGATATTTAAAAAATAATAGAATTAGAGGACAGGGCACTTAGGGAAAACCTAAGATTTTCAGCTGTACTAGAGAAGCTGGAAGGAACAGCACAAATAAGCAACAGGACTGGTATTGCACAGCAGGAGGTGTTAGTTGAAAGGACATGTCATGTGTATGTTCCAAACCTGGCTATGAGAAAGCAACCTAGACCTTTAATAGTAAAGATGCAATCCTACTAGCAGAAGGAGTTGATTCTGACAAAACTGTAGCAGGACAAAGTTCTAAAAGTGGGAGACGGCAGATTGTTTATGGAGAATGATTACTCGTTGTACACCATGCAAAAGAGGAGTAAATTTATTGTACTACTCAGGAGAATGTCAAGATGCAGGTGTGAGATTCAAACTGCTGTACCCAGCTTTCTTCAAGGTATTCTTCCCTGGCGGGACAAAATCATTGTTGATTAAATACATGCTAAGGAGGAAGTAAAAACGTTTGTCCAAAAAAAGTGAGCTGTGAAACAGAAGGAGATTCTGCTTCTTGTTCTTCAGGTAATAAAGACCACAGAGATACTGTATTTTTGAAACCTTTTCCAGTGTTTCAAAGGAAAATGTTGGAGTGAAGGAAGGCAGGATGAGAGTTGACTAGAAGAATCAAGACTACACTGGAAATTAAGCAGAGACGGGATTTGGGAGATGGAAATGAACAGTAATTTAATGTGGTATTGCAATATAGTAATTATATATGTGAAATATGACAGATCAAGAAAATCTGGAAACATTGGACTTTTTCAGAATTTGTTGTACTTGGGGGGGGGGGGACTCTAAAGTATATACCCTACTTCATATCATTAATGTTCGGAAAATGCTTTGGGACGGGGAAGACGGGAGAAAGATAACTGTAAGCATAGAATTTTTTTTCTTAATAGTACTATTTTTGTGATGTATGGTTTTCTTTGCATGCTATAAAGTAAAGTTTTCTCAGTTATTTTTAAGTGAAATGGGGACTGTAAACAGGTGCTGCTGTTCTTTTTTCTTTTCTTTCTCCCGTCTCTCTTTCTTCATGTTAAGTTTTAAGAAATGTGGGCACTGCAATGCAAAAAAAAAGCCTGGTTAAAAGAGCATGACAAACAAAAAAATAATGTGCTTTTTCTCATTCTTGCACGGGGGAATGACTGGATTAAGGACCATAGATTGATTTAGTAACAAGTTTTAAGAGAAAGCAAGTAAATGAAAAAGAATATTGAATATTATGAGGCTTTTGTTTCTAGCAAATTAATGTATGCTTAGTAGCAATTCTGTATCTCATCCTCCTGTCTCCATGGACACGATCTGATAAAGAGTAATTGACTGTCCGGTTCTCATGTCTCCATGGAGCTGGGAGAACTGTAAAGATGAGACAAAACCAGATCTGATGTTGTCAGTCTTCATTCATTCATGACAGTTGGGTTTCGGTCATGTTCTCAGAACCAACTTGACCGATATAACAAGCTTGTGCCAGCCAGAAACTCTCAAGCTAAGGTTACCCATAGTGCCTCTTTTCTCTTCAGATCTCATTTGCCACGTAGAGTTTCAAGACGCATCAGGCCTGCTCTCAAACTAAGTGTTATATTTTTCACTATTTATTTCGAAATTTTTGCTACTTCTCTTTCTAAAACCTCTTTTTATTCTTATTCATGCTTTTATATATATATATATATATATATATATATATATATATATGTATATGGGTCTTGGACTATTCACTGAAAGCACATTTCACTGAAACACATTTGACTGTGAACAGTTCACTGAAACACATTTCACTGAAAGTTATATATGGCCTTTTCCCCACTGTAGTGTGACCCTGGAGTTAGTATATATAGTAAGGAGGGGGTGTGAGGGGCACCGCCCCCACATTGGGGGTGTGTGGGTGGCGTAGACCCCCCACCTATTTTAAATATTTTGAACTATATACATGGATACTTGCAATTTCAATAAATTACTCTTTTCTGAACATAACTTATATACAAACTATGTGGGGGGCTATGCCCCCACACCCCCGCAATGTGGGGGGATGGTGCCCCCCACACCCCCCTTACTATATATACTATCTCCAGGGTCGCACTACAGTGGGGAAAAGGCCATATGTAACTTTCAGTGAAATGTGTTTCAGTGAATTGTGTTTTCAGTGAATTGAGCTTTCAGTGATTTGTGCGCAGTCATTTGACTTTCAGTGAAATGTGCTTTCACTGAATAGTCCTAGACCTATATATATATATATATATATATATATATATATATGTATTGGTGTGTGTGCTTTTTCTCCTTATTACCTTTTCTGGTATTTCTCCATACCCTAGTTGGTATAGGTCCCCACCCTTCCCTTTACCTGTAGTAATCTCTAATACCATTGTTGGTATTCTTCCCTTCCTCTTTCTCTTACCCTTCTGGGTATACCTGTATTACCATTGTTGATATTAAAAAAAAAAAAAAAGGAAAATCTTCCTGTCTATTACCATGTGTGTGCCTGTGATTGTGTGAAAGGCTATCTCTCTGCTGATTTGTGCTTGTTAAAATGGCTGACCGAAAGGTGCTACTAGCTTTAAACAGTGGTCTTTCAATCCCATGGTAGAGACGGAGATTTTTTGTCGCTGGGGTCAGCCTTGCTGCGATCTGTTTGCCTCTCCCATGAACCACAAATGTATCAAATACTTTGCCCTAATCCCCCCCTCAGGGGGAGTCCCCGAGGGAAGCACTTGTACACGATTGACCCCGGGACTGCTTTATGCCTTTCCTTTTTTTCCTCTGATACCACAGTTTTCAAAGAAAGTGCAACGGCTGAGAAGCAAATTAATCCTCATTGCACCCTATTGGCTCCGGCAAGTCTGGTTCCACTTTCTTTGGCCTCACCTAGTTCACCTTCCGTGGACTCTGGACCCAACTCCGGGACTGCTGTCTCATCCACAGGGGTTGGTTCATCCCAACCTACTGAGTCTCAAGGCTGACCGCTTGGTACCTCCACTTCCGGTAATTGCCAGGCAGAATAATCTGTCTTCCCCAGTTCAAAAGATACCTGGCTTCCCATAATCCGTCCACCAGGAACATTTATCATAGTAAATGGAACAGATTTGTAATCTGGTCTCAAGAAAAAAGTACTTGACTCCTTCTCAGGCCCGATTAATAGTGTTGGAGTATTCGTCAATCTTACTCCATTCAGGAGCCTCAACTTCTACTATCAGAGTCTATTGGCAGTTGTTTCAAATTTCTATAATGGCTTTGATGATTTTTCATTAATATTTCACCGTGTCTGCAAAACCTTCTTAAAAAGAGTCATGCATTTAAAACCACCCTTTAAAGAACCCATTGAGCCTTGGAGTTTGACATTAGTTCTACAAACTTTGATTTGCCAACCCTTTGAGCCAGCAGCCACCTGTAATATAAATGTTTTGTTATGGAAGACTTTATTCCTGATAGCCATTACTTCAGCCAGGAAAATATCAGAATTACAGGCCTTATGTGTAAAGCGCCCATACATAATTTTTCACAAAGAGAGAGTATCTCTTTGGACTAACCCCTCCTTTCTACCCAAAGTTGTCTTAGATTCAAATATTAATCAATCCATTGACCTGCAAGTTTTTTTCCCAAACTTTTCAAACAAAGGAGAATATTGTTTGCATTTGTTGGATGTACATAGACAATTATGTTTTTATTTCAACAGGACTAAATCATTCAGAAAATCTGACCAATTGTTCCTGTCTTTTTTAGGGCCTAAATTGGGCAAGTCAGTTTCTAAAGTCACTTTGGCAAAATGGTTGAGAGACTGCATCACCTTTGTTTATCAACAGAATCAAATGAGTTTATCAGGTAAAGACAAGGCTCATTCCACCAGGTCAGTTTCCACTTCAGTAGCCTTTCATTCAAGAGTCTCTGTGGATGACATTTGCGCAGCAGCTGCTTGGGCTACCCTTCATGCCTTTACCACTCATTACAAATTGGACATAGTCTCCAGAGGGGAGAGCTTTGATTAACAACATCAGATAAAAAAGTTATGTTCTTATCATAACATTCCATCTGTGTTGTCGATCTTCATTCATTCTTGACGTCCCACCCTCCTACCCCCCTCCAAAGACTCCTGGAGGTTTGGAACTGATCAAGAATATTTGATAAGGCATTTGCTCAGACAAAGCCTCTGCTTTATTATTTTTACTGGCAAACTCGATCTGAAGGGAAGGGAAGAGAGGCACCATGGGTAACCTTAGCTGTCGAGTTTCTGCCTGATGCAAGCTTGTTATATCGGCCGAGTCAGTTCCGAGGACGGAACCGAAACCCAGCTGTCAAGAATGAATGAAGATCAACAACACAGATGGAACGTTATGGTAAGAACATAACTTCTTTTTAGCAGTTAGTAGAAGTACAGGCTACACCATGCATCTTAGCATGGATAACTTTTATTTTAGGTTAACTCAAGTTTGTGAATGTGGCTGTTAGTTTGGGACATTTGTTTCTATTAAGAAGGTAAAACTTTAATATTTGAAGATGTACACAACTGTGTGTTAGTATTACGTTAGTAGGTCTTAGAGGGGTTATTGAGGGTTTGCATGTTTCACTAAAACAATAAATTTTGTAAGGTGTGACATAGGCTCAAATGGATATGAAAAGAAGCAACTGTATAAAAGTTCAACCTGCCAAACAGTGTATACATGTAACAGAAAAGCTGGAACTAGACATTTAACAAGAAAAGGTGTTGTACTTAAAAGGTGGGAATAATAACTTTTTAGTACACTGATGATTTCTGTAATGTCTTTATGTCAGTGGTCTCACAGATAAATACAAAAAAGAAAGAGTAGTGAACTGCATTAAAATGTAGTGTGCAAATAGCTACGTTACAGGAGACAACACTTGGAAAGAACTGAACATGTCAGTTTGCTAAAGAAAGGTTTTTCAGGATGGTTATTCAGTGGAACACCTCGGATAAAAGGAAAAGAGGAGTACTTAACAGCAATTGGAAGAGGAGCTCCAGTAATCATAGAAGAGAACAAAAAAGGTAATGCCACATTTGAAGTGCTAAGGAGTTACTGGCAAGGGAGGAAGATTATACTGCCATCTATTTATATTCCACCTAAAACTGCTATAATGGCGCTTAAGAGAATTCTGGAAAAGATAATCAGTTTTTGTCAAGGAATATTACTTATAGGTGGGTACTGCAATTTGATTTGCAGAAGTGTAGATTTGTCTCGGGGGCCCAGAAGGAAAAGAATAACAAAGGAGGGTAGATTTTTGAAGAACTTTATGATAATATTTGGCATAGAAGATGTGAATTCAGTAATAGGAGTTCCAAGTGAATTTATGCATTGTTCCCCAAGATATAAAAACTTGGTTAGGTTAGACAGAATTTACATTTCACAGGAACATGTGCATTTAATTGAAGGTGTGACACCCCTGTACTGGCCCAGTAATCAAGGAGCCTCGATCCTCACCACTGCCAACAGTGAGGGGTGTACGCAATGGGAGGATGACAAGTACACACACAGTAAAATGCAATTTCCCTTAAGAGGACACAGAGATTGCAGTCAGTTTGTGGCTGGTTTCTCCCGCTTTTTCCAGATCCCCAATAAGACTCCCCACTTGCACAGCTATAGAGTTAAGATCTTAGCTAAGGGCTCAAGCCAAGACCTCCAGCACCCTCTCTGTCCAACTAGTGCTTCATGTCCCTGCCCAAGTAGCTGACACACACACACACACTTTGAGATTTGATTTATATACAAACACACAGACACTCCTGGGGAAGCTGGCACAAGTTTACTAGCTATGCCCCTTCTGCCCAGACTGTAAGGTAGTTGTCACTGCCACCAACCCCTACTTATCAGCTACTATAAGGACCTTACAAAGGGTGACCAGTCCTACTGTGCAATGTTACTATTAATCCAAATAGGAGTCTGATCAAGAGCAAGGCTATATTTAGGAGTGGCCTGTACAGTGTCAACAAATACATATGCAGGTAATCTAAGAGCTTAAATATGTCTCATAAATATCAGCCACAAAGATAGGTTTAAATGTATTTAATAATAAATAAAGAGCAAGACGATACTCAGAAAAAAACAGTTACTTCAGAATCACAGGAAACATTTTAAAATAACATTACAGGACAGTCTCACATAAATACAGAAAACATCTAAACTAATATTTGCTATATTTTTATTTATCTCTGAGAGAGAGATACTGTGCCCTAAGTCTTACTTATAGATAACAAACAGGCAGAAGTGCTGAGTGGGATGTTTCTAGGTCCAAGACAAGATTCAAAATGCCCAGACTCTCTCTGAGAGAGTTATTAAATTAGTAATAAACATTACTGCTGGGTTAGCTTGGATGACTTCACTCTGTCACCTGACCTCAGTTCCCAGGCTAACAGATACTAACTGAATGTTAACATCTCTGTGTGAGAAGTACATATCTCTCAGAAGTTTGCAGAACTTGGAAGTCGTAAAATAATAAAACACTTTTACATTTGAAACCTAGAAATTATTTCTGTTTCAAGACAATAGAAAAATCTCTAGTTCTAGATATCCTGTCTTCTTGCTGCATTGAAACTAACTTTTATAGCACATCATAAAGCACTTAATTTCAATTTATTTTCTTGAAGTTTTGTAAGTTAATCTTTTATGTTCCAGCAGGGTATGCTGTAGTTACATTCTTTAAGCTCAGTACATAACATACAGTTCTGTATAAATCATATCAATATTCACAAGTGACATAGAATTATTTACAAAATTCCAGATAGCTGGGCTGGCAGTGTAACATTTCTCCCTTCCCCGAAAACTCAAGCTAGTTTTTCAAGTGACCCTTGAGGAACATTGCTTGAGAGTGTTGAGCCTATCTGGGAATACTTTACCCCATTCCCTGTATTGAGAGTCCATCCGTGTTGGCATTGCTAACCCCACTGTGGTGCTGCACTGTTATATCATATGGTTGCAACCCTAGGCTCCACCTTAGTAACTTGGCATTTTGCTGGCTGGCTCGATGTAGCCATGTTAAGGGATTGTGGTCTGTAACTGCAGTGAATTTCCTTCCATACAGATAAGGCTGAAGTTTCTGCAGTGCCCACACTATGGCTAGGCATTCCTTTTCTACAGCTGCATAACATTCATCACTGAGTTGAGTCTACGATCAAGATATACCACTGGGTGCTCTTCTCCCTCTGAAGAAACCTGGCTAAGTACAGTCCCCACCCCATGGTTTGAAGCATCCATCTGCACAACAACTTCTCTGCTGTAATCTGGACTGGCTAACACAGGGGTCCTCCCAAAGCACCTTTAACCTTCTGAAATGCCTGCTCACATGCTGGGGTCCACACTACCTTATCTGGCCTGTTTTTCCTCCTCAGGTCTGTGAGGGGAGCAGCTATGGTACTGTAGGTGGGAACAGACTTTTTGTAGTACCCTGCTGTTCCCTAAGAATGCCCTCACCTGCTTTTTGTAACAGGAGGAGGCCATAGCTGAATGGCTTACACTTTGGCAGGTTCTGACCTGATCTTACCCCTCATAAGTTCATAGGTTCATAGGTTAGTACTAAGCTAACTGCCCCTGCGAGCCATTTTAAGCCTAGCCAGTTACCCCTTCTGAGACTCAAACCCTGTACCTTGTGTTTGTAAGGCAAACACCTTAACCATTAGGCCACCCTCCCAACCCAACCCACTCTATGTCCTAGGTAGGAGACCTCTGCCATACCCACCTGACATTTGCTTGGCTTAATGGTCAACCCTGCCATCTGTAGTCTGCCCAGCACCTCCCTGGCATGTTGAAGGTGCTCTTGTCAGGAATGGCTATAGATAGAAATATCATCTAGGTAAGCAAGGGCAACAGCTCCTGCTCCTGCTAGGATATGATCTACCAGCCTCTGGGAAGTTGCTGGGGCATTTTTCATCCCAAAGGACAACTTTGTGAACTTATACAAGCCAAAAGGAGTCATAAAGGCTGACCTCTCTCTAGCACTGGGAGTCATGGGCACCTTCCAGTAACCTTGGTAAGATCAATAGTGTTAAGATACTTAGCCCCACCCAGCTGCTCTAGGGCTTTATCTGTCCTAGGCATGGGGTAAGCAAATGACTCTGTGTGAGTATTTAATTTCCTGTAGTCCGCACACAACCTGGTGCTGCCATCCTTCTTTGGTGCCAGCACCACTGGGGAGGCCCAGGCACTGCTGGACCCCTGCATTACCCCTAGTTCCAGCATTTCCTGTATCTTCTTCCTCAGAGTCTGTTTGACTCTTTCAGGCACCCTATAAGGGGCCTGCTTAACAGGCCTTTGGGGTCTTGTATCCACATGGTGCTGTTCCAAGTTGGTGCACCCTGGTTTCCCAGTGAACATGCCCCGAAACTCTTGTAACACTGCTCAGATTTCTCGAACCTGGATAGGGGATAGCAGCTGGGACATTGCTACCCCTTCCACTGAGGTGTCAGTTCGAGCCTCACTGAGGAGATCAGTCACCAGACCCCCCCCCCCAGACTCCTCCTGCAATCCATTGCAAATACTCAGCACAAGAGCCTCCCTATCATGGTAAGGATTCATCATATTAACATGGTACAGTTTGTGCCCCTGCCTCCTGGCTAGCAGTTCTTCCATATAGTTAATGTCACTGACCTTCCTTACCACTTTGTAGGGTCCCTTCCAAGCTGCCTGCAGCTTGTTGTGTCTGACAGGAATGAGAACCATTACCTGCTGCCCTACAGCATACTCTCTACCTTGAGCATTCCTCCCATACCATACCCTTTTCTGCTGTTGGGCTTCTGCCAGGTTCTCCTGGGCCAAGCCCATGAGTTCCCTGAGCTGTGTCCTGAGGTTTAGGACATATGCCACAACAGACTCCTTGTGGAATTCAGATTCACCCTCACACTCATCTTGATTCAAATCTAGAGGTCCCCTCACCCTATGCACATACAGCAAATCAAAGGTGAAAAATCTGTGGATTCCTGCGGAACCTCTTTCTAAGCAAACAACAGATGGGGCAAATATTTGTCCCCCTCCCTCTTAAACTGGTCTGCAAATGCCCGCAGCATGGACTTGAGCGTAGAGTTTAACCTCTCAACAAGACCATTAGTCTGGGGATGGTATGGGGTGGTCTTTAGGTGCTTCACCCCACAGTACTTCCACAGACAAGCCAGCAGGTATGACATGAAATTGCCACCTCTGTCAGCCAGTATTCCTTTTGCAAAAACTACCCTGCAGAAAATTTCTAATAAACCATTTGACACCCTTTTTGCCTCAATGGAGGGCAGTGCATAATCTACTACCACTAGTATATACTTTTTCCCTGTGGAACTTGGGGTACTCAGAGGCCCCACAGTATCCATAGCTACCCTTTGAAATGGCTTCTGAATCACAGGCAAAGGCATTAAAGGAGCTCTTACCTTGTCTCCTGTTTTGCATACCTTTTTGGCACTGCTCACAGGTCCTAGTACCCTGTTACATCTCTAGAAATCGCAGGCCCATAAAAGTTCTGCATAATACGTCTCTTTGTGCATTTTATGCCCATATGACCTGCAAAGGGAATATCATGGGCTATAGCTAGAAGTGCCAGATGGTAGGCTCTAGGCACTACCAGCTGCTGTATTCTCTCACCCTCTAGCCCTCCCTCAGGAGTCCACTCTCTATACAGTAATCCTTTGTCCCGGTATACAAATCCCCCTTTTCCCTTGAGAATCAGGTGCCTCACTGACTACCTTCCTCAGGCCTTATAATGTAAGGTCTGAGACCTGAGCCTGTCTCACCTCTCTCTTATTAACCCTTCCCAGCTCCCCTGCCACAGGAAGCCTGTTATTCTCTGACAGTGGTGCCTCACTGTCAGCCTGGGTACTATTACTACTACTACTCACCTCTGCCCTTGCAGTCACTCTGTCCAAGGGAACTTCAGTACTTACAAGCAGCTGTGGCTCACCTTCAGTCTCACTGCTACAGTGTAGCTCCCTCCCTGATGTAACCACCTCACCAATCCTGGCTGCAAGTGTGCGGTCTGTCTGGTTCTCCCCAGGCACTCAGACCCACATGCTTGTCTCCAAGCCTGACTGCATGTAACTGCATGCACACACGATACTGCATTATCAAAATGATTTCCTATCAGGCCATTTCAGGGATATCCTCAAACACACCTACTTGCTGGCTTCCTTTTCCACCATCCCTGTCAAGGTGAACCCTAGCCAAAGATATTTGGAATGGGGTCCCTCCTAAAGCTCTGACTGAAGTAGACTTCCCAATCAAGTAGTGCACCTCTATAACCATTGCAGACTTCACAGTGGTTAGGTCAGAGGCTGTGTCTGTCGTAGCCTTGGCCTCTTTCCCATTCACTAAGATAGGATATAACCTGTTGTGGTAGTTTGGTATCCTTGTTGTCTCGAGATGACCTACTGCTGACATTTTGTCATTCCCACTTACTGGCTCTCCCACCTTGCCTCCGTGGACATCTATATGGTACATGGCCCCACTGGTTGCATTTAAAACATTTGACCCTTGGTCCTGGATGTGTACCTGGACTAGTGGATTCCCCTGCTACTGGTAGACTCAGTTGGAGCAGTCTGGGATGCTCACCATGGGTTCCTTTAGATCCATGAGCAGCACTGGGTGTCCCTTTCCTGTGCAGTGATGCCCTGCTTGCTGGGTGTAGGTCTCCATTCTTCACCAACTAATCTGCAGTAGTGCATTGTCTATCAGCTAACCAGATTCTCATGTCCTTAGACAAAGTGCTAAGGGGTTGTTCCCTCACCAAAAGGTCTGCCAGCCCTTCAAAAGTGGTGACTTGACATCCACTCACCCACCTATGAACATAAGTGCTTAGTTCAGTAATGTATTCACACACATTCATCTGCTTTCCATATATGCTCATGAAATCTTTTCCTGTAAGCTTGAGGTGTTAACTTAAAAATTCTTGTAAAAAGTTTTTTTTTACAATATTATAATTTAAACAATCAGTATCAGACAGTTTAGAAATTACGGTTACAGGTTTACCATGGAGTAAGGGGGTCAGGAACCATACCCATAGTCCTTGATCAACATTATATGGTTTACATAACCTCTCAAACACATGAATGAAACTATCAAAATTATCCCCCTCTGTTAATTGTGAAAGAAATTTACTGACCTTTGTTTCTTCTGGGGTTTAGTTACTCCCTTCCCCATTACTTCCATGACTCTGGCGAAAAGTCAGCATCTGCTTTCCGTGTTGCCTCTGCTTCTCATTCTCCTCAGCCTTCAGCCATTGCAGTTTCTCATATTCCTTAGCTTTAAGACATTTCAGTCTTTCTGCTGCTTCTATTTCCAAAAGCTTGGCCTCCAGCTCAAGTCTCTCTAACTTCTGATGGATTTTTAAGTCCTCTGTGAAAAGGTTGAGCTCTCCATTTTCTGAGAGTTGTACATCTTCACGGCCAGCATGATTGTCCTCCTGGTTGCTATTCTGTGATGCAGCTGTGACTAAAGCTGCAATCATGTCTGCTTTAGTCAGGTTGGCATGCACCAGTCCTTTAGCCTGTCACATCTTAACCAACTGGCTCCTTGTCGTGTTTATATCACACTCTCGAAAGATGAAAATAGCAAACGCTATTTCATCAAACCTAAAATATCTAAACCACATAATATCGAACATTCAGAACAGCAAATTTTTTCCTTGGGGAAAAAATTTGCTATTCCGAAACACAAGCACACCTAAAAAACATCAATACACACACACACACACACTTATAATCCTACAACTAACCCTACACTAAACTGTACATACACTACTATCTATCCACTCACCTTAACCCAAACCCTGACCCTAAGGTCCATCACTCACCTAACCTGCGCCCTAAACCTAACTCACTTAACCCGCCCCAACCCTAATTCACCTAACCTGCGCCCTAACCCTAACTCACCTAACCCGCGCACTAACCCTAAATCACCTAACCCGCGCTCTAATCCTAACGACCACACAATCGCACACTTACCTGAACCCGACCCGAAAATTTCCACCACAGCGCTGAAAACAGCGAACCCACAGAACCGGCCAACCGAATTCTTTCCTAGGGAAAGAATTCGTTGTTCTGCAGCTTTGCTATTTTTAGCAGTCGCTCAAAATGGGTCGATATTAGAACATTCGAAGTTTTAAAACTTCAATATTCTGATATAGACCCTCCTTCTCAGCTTGCCATACTCCTCTGCTGACATGCTTGCCTGCTGTCCTTGACTAAGCTAACAAAAAAATAAACTGTTGTGATATAAACTCTGAATGTTCACTGCATGACTGATTAAGAGTACAAACACCTTCCATGACCACTGTACACAGGCTGCAGGGATTCAATATCCACACCAATACAGGCCAATTAACATGTGATGTGGCTAACTCACCACTGTCAACCAATTATGTGATGTGGATATCCCACCACTGCCACCAATTAATATGTGATGCCCCTGTACTGGCTCAGTAATTAAGGAGCCTCAATCCTCACCACTGGAAACAGTGAGGGACGTACACAATGGGGGGATGACAAGTGCACACAGAGTAAAATGCAGTTTCTCCTAAGAGCACACAGAGATCAGAGTCTGAGGCTGATTTCTCCTTCTTTCTCCAAATCCCCAGTAAGACTCCCCACTGGCACAGCTATAGTGTTAATATCTCAGCTAAGGGATCAAGCCAAGACCTTCGTCACCCTCTCTGTTCAACCAGTGCTTCCTGTCCCTGCCCAAGTAGTTGACACACACTTTGAGATTTGATTTATATACAAACACACATACACTCCTGGGGAAGGCTGGCACAGGTTTTCTAGCTATGCCCCCTTCTGCCCAGACTATAAGGTAGTTATCACTGCCAACAACCCATACTTATCAGCTACTGTAAGGCCCTTACAAAGAGTGACCAATCCTACTGTGTAATGTTACTATTAATCTAAATGGTAGCCTGACCAAGAGCAAGACTATTTAGGAGCGGCTTATACAGTGTCACCAAATACATATACAAGTACTCTAAGAGCTTAAATATGTCTCACAAATATCAGCCACAAAGATAGGTTTAAATATATTTAATAATAAATAATTAAAGAACAAGACAATACTCAGAAAAAAACATTTACTTCAGAGTTCAGAATCACAGGAAATATTTTAAAACAACATTGCAGGGCAGACTCACATAAATACAGAAAACGTCGAAACTAATCTTTGCTATATTCCTATCTATCTCTAAGAGAGGTACTACGCCGTAAGTCTTACTTACAGACAACACACAGGCAGAAGCACTGAGTGGGATGTTTCTAGGTCGAAGACAAGATACAAAATGCCCAGACTGTCTCTGAGAGAGTTATTAAATTAATAATAAACATTACTGCTGGGTTAGCTTGGATGATATCACTCTTTGTCACGTGATTTCAGTTCCCAGGCTAACAGATACTAACTGAATTTTAACATCTCTGTGTGAGAAGTACATATCTCTCAGATGTTTGCAGAACTTGGAAGTCGTAAAACAATAAAACTCTTTTACATTTGAAACCTAGTAATTATTTCTGTTTCAAGACAATAAAAAACTGTAGCCCTAGACATCCTGTCTTCTTGCTCATTGATACTAACTTTTATAGCACATCATAAAGCACTTAATTTCAACTTATTTTCTTGAAGTTTTATAAGTTAATCTTCTATGTTGCAGCAGGGTATGTTGTGGTTACATTCTTGAAGCTTCGTATGTAACATACAGTTCTGTATAAGTCATATCGATATTCACAGATGACTTAGAATTATTTACAAAATTCCAGATAGCTGGGCTGGCAGTGTCACAGAAGGTCTTTGTACGCACCCAGTAACTATTTCAGATCATGCTCCAATAATAACTAAAATAAAAACACAGGATAATGAAATAAAAATGAGACACTGGCACTTTCCACCCGTCTGTTGAAAAGAGAGGAATTTAAGGAATGGGTAGTGGAGATTATTCAGGAGCTATTCGAGAGGATAGAAATGCCTTCTAAAAATATAGCTAGGGAGTGGGATAAAATTAAAATAGAGTGGAAATAAAAGAAAGAGAGCTATGGTTAAGAAGTAACCAGAATTATTTAGAAGGACTGACAAATGTTAGTGTTACAGAATAGGAGAGTCTCACAGAACAAGAAGAGAATCAACTGCAGAATGATAAGCAAAAAAATAAGGGATTACCTGGCTAATATGCACGAGTTTAGAAAAATTGCTGTTAAACAACTGTTTTTTAATGATGACACTAGAGCGCAAAACTTTTAACAAGGACCATCACCAAGCTTAGGGAGCCTGTGACAAGGAAAGTAAAAACAAATCCTGTAGAGGTATTAGAAATATTTTGGAAATTCTGTGAAAGTCTGTATAAAGCAGAGAATTATGGAAAGCAAAAAAAAGATACAAATGGAAATGTTTATGGAAGAATTAAATATGCAAATGTTAGAGGTAGATGAGGCACAATTACTAACAGGATAGGAGGAGATGAAATAAAAATTGTGATGTATAACCAATCTACAGGAAAGTCCCCAGGAATAGATGGTATTCCTGTGGAAGTTTGGAAGCTAGGAGGGAAAGAACGGATACATATTTGGAAGGTTTTGTGTAACAGTATTTTAAAAGAAGTACCAACATCCTAAAAGAAAGCACTGGTAGCTGTAATACCTAAACAGGTAAAGATCCATCAGATCCAGCTTCATATAGGTACATTTCAATACAAAACCATGATTATAAAGTGTTCATGTCTATAGTGGCTAAAAAGTGGCAAAAGTAATACCAAAATTGATAGATATGGATCATTATGGTTTTGTGGAGGGGAGGCAAACATTTGACAACATTAACAGAACACTGATGATCCAGAGAGAAGCAGATTTTAAGAAAATACCATTATTATTGGTGGGTCTTGATGCAGAGAAGGCATTTGACTGAGTAAGCTGGGGCTTTATGAGCAGGGCAGTGGAACATATGCATTTCCTGAAAAAAATAATTATAAGGTTGATTAGGAGGATATCTGAGGGATTGGAGATGAAAGTTAAAGTGTGTAGGGTCCTCTCTGATAATTTCTGCTTAAGCAGAGGAACCAGGCAGGGGGTGTCCTCTTTCCCCTTTGTTATGTGCACTATATTTAGAACCATTGGCACAGAAAATAAGGGACTGATAAATTCAAGGAATATGATTGGTGTGCTAGTCAAGAAAAGCTGGCTCTGTTTGCAGATGACATTATTTCATACCTGACAAAACCAGAAATAGACATTACAGCTCTGTGGAACATTTTGAGACCGTTTCATATTTTTTCAGGGTACAAAACTAATGAAGCTAAAACAAAGGCAATAGCGGTAAATTATGTACCCAAACATGAATTGGTTCATCAATATCCATATTTATGGGCAATGATAAAATGAAGTATTTAGGACTATGGGTTAAAAATGATTCTGGTGTGGCAGCTAAGGATATGTGGGAAGAGACTAAATAGAATATAATACAAAAACTGAGAAAATGGAAGTTTTGTTACATGGATATGGATAGTAAGATAGAAGCAGTTAAAATGTTTTTAGTCCCTTTAGTCATGTACACAGGTCAGGCATATTTTTATCAACCAGAGTAGAAGTTGTGGATAGCAATTAATAAAGAGCTGAATGACTTTATGTGGGAGATTAAGACAGCAAGAGTGAAGTGGATAAGCGGATTCATCCAGTAGAACAGGGTGGATTATGATTATCCGAACTGAAGGGGTATTTCAGAGCTACACATTGAAGGCTCCTATACATAGCACAAACAGAAAACTGTAATTTAAAGTGGAAAGGGATGATGATGAAACAGGAGAGAAGCTCAAGAAACAAGGAGAGGCTGGGATTTTGGATGCGGGCCTTTAATGAGAATAATAATCATACAGAATGTTATATCCATAAGGGTTCAGGCCCCTAGCCAACAAGGCATTTCCCTGTGGTACATCTGGTTGGGGTACATGGCTGAAGTGACATTCAGCTGCAGAAAAAATTAGCTGTTGCGAATTCCCTGTGGGCAAAGAGAGGAATGTTTTGCCATGCCCACAACACCAGTAACCAAATGCACAGGGGCAAAATAATATCCATGGTCCCCAAGGCAACATGAGATAGCAGACAGTATGGAACACATCAGCAGCAGGCTGGCCAGTGGGCATGTCAGCAGCAGTACAAATGCAGTGCACAATGGCCAGTGCCTTTATAATTTGTGTGTATATGGACCACTACCCCCTTCACAGTGTCTAGGCAACATTAACTAAAATGCATACTGGAGCATAAATATGACTACACTAACTTGCAAGATTTCATCCATGTTGTAGCACACTTCTACATGTAGTTATGTAAGCATGTACTGTACCCTGAGCACAATGCTCATTACTTCTTTTGCCCCCATGTACTTGGTTATTAAAGCTGTGCTCATGGCGGTCTGTGCTTCTCTTTGCCCACAGGGAATTCACAGCAGCCATATTTCTCTGCAGCTGAATGTCACTTTAGCCATGTGTCCCCAACAAAATGTACCACAGGGAAATGTGTTGCTGCCTAGGCACCTCAACTCTATCCATAAAGTAGCAGAAAGTATCCTAAGAACTAAACCACATGGGAATAGAGAAAGGAGATTCTGCAGATAGGGATGGCTGCAATTACGGATACAGAAAATAGGCAAGAGGGGGCTGGAATTTATTTGAGAAAACTGGCAAAGGAACCAAGGTACTAGAAGCAGTAACTAGAGAGGAAAAGATAATAGAATGGGAAGATGTCAAAAATTTATTTGGACTGCAGGTTAGAGATTGCCTTCCATATCAAGGATTGATATCAGAGTATAGGCAATGAAAAAGAAATAGGGGGTCCTAAATGAAAGACCAGCACTGTTAGAGTTTTTAGTAGAATCTAGAATAGAAGCTGCCATTAAAAAATGAATAATTAGTAGAGCATATAAAATATTGCATGATAACTATAAGAATCAATCAGAGAAGGTTAGAAAGGATTGGGAAGAGAGATTGGATAAAAAATTCACAAAGAAACAATGGGAGGTTATATGTATATGTGTCTCCCAAATGTGCAACAAGATCTAGCAGATTTAGAATTTTTGCTTGGAAATGTTTACATACATATTTTTATACCCAAAGTCGATTCCAGAGAATTTAAGGGAGACAGCAAATGTTGGAGGTGTGATGGGGAAGAAAAAGGTAATTGGGAACATATTTTCTGGGAGTGTAGTGAGTTGGCAGACTTCAAGGATTCCCTGTGGGATGCACTGTCGGAGATGCTGGGGAGCAGATTGGTGTGACGAGGGGGACGATTTTTCTGAGCTATGATACAGAATCTGAACTGCCTAGACATGGTAAGGCCTTACTGTGTCTTCATATGGTGCTGCCAAAAAAGCAATTACTTGAAAATGGAAATCAGAATCTAAACCAACTATACTTGAAGTAGTGAATATAGTAACAGAGATAAAACAACGGGACTTGAGATATTTAGAAACTGGTAGAAGCAAACTACATAGGAAAAAATGAGAATTTTGGGAGCACTACATATAGGGGAGGATTGATGATTAAAAGAAGACAGAACTTGAATGAGCTATGTAATGTTTGACTGAAAATGATTGGGTAGATTATGAGTGGTGTATAATGTTTGCAACTAAGAGTGTTTCAGTGTGGTTTTTGATGTGAAGTGCTTGCCACTAGGATTGTGTTGGTGTGGTTTGTTTTCATTTGTATAAATGTAGCATTGCGTACATCATAAATGATAGTTTAATAAAGATGTTTCTTGTTTAAAAAATAAATAAATTATTCAATTCCTGCCCTTAATTTATTTATGTAATATTGTTTAAGTTATATGATATATAGCAGTATATATGAAGTATAATGTATGTAAATGTGAGCTTGTTAATACAGTTTGATTACTTTATATAAATGTAAATTTGCCTATGTCATCAGTGATAATTCAGTAAAAGTGTTAAAAAAAACTAAATGAGAGAAATTAGGTTTCTTTAGTAGTACACTAACCAATAACCATTGAGGATCATTGGTGTATGCTGTGTAATCCACACACTCGTAACCAAACAATATAGATCTTCCAGGAAATAGTAGAGATCTATCATTTTATTTATCTGTTTCATCTCCTACAGAATGAGACCCCCTACCCCTTTTATAATGTCATGTGGATGCGTTTCTCTTAAATCCAAGAGGATTAGTTTGGAGCTTACTCTGAAGAAGTCTCATTTTATTTAAAATGAAAGTGCTATATAAAATGGTAGATCACTGCTGTTCTTTTCTTACATGGTAGGAATACACTACCTGGATAAAGTAAATGAAGTAATTTGGGTTACTTTGCAAGTGTGAAAATGGACAGCACATAATTGTGAAATTGCTGTAGAGCATGAGCTGTGTGGAGCAACTTGAGGCTGGTTTCTTCTGTCTGTATTCTCCCTGTAGTGAGATGTTTGGATCCCATATCTGTGTATTTTATTCTTGCTGTCTCCTTAAGGATCCATCCCAAATTTTGTGCAACTTGTTCAGCAACCTTTTGTGGGGTGCATTGTCAAATGCTGTTGCTGAAGTCAAACTAGGTCATGTTTGCAGCCATTTTCTGATGTAATGTCCACGTTACTTTGTCAGATAAACTATACTAGATTTTGTTTATCATTGTCTCAGTTTTTCCTTTCAGTAACTTTCCCTTTAACAAAAGTTAAACTGACAGCATTTTGCAGCTTGTCTTAAACATACTGTTATAAAAATTAGACAGATTTGCAATTTTTTCCTCTTTTCAAGAATTTTTACCTTCTTCCCCTAAGCTGTTAAAGAAAAAAGGTTTGGTTATATATTGCTAGTTTTCCAAGATTGTAGTTCAGATGTTAATTATTGGAATGCTTTTTGTAATATTTCCATCTGATATACGACTGGGATC
Source organism: Protopterus annectens (assembly GCF_019279795.1). Lineage (NCBI taxonomy): Eukaryota > Metazoa > Chordata > Ceratodontiformes > Protopteridae > Protopterus > Protopterus annectens. Next base: position 1,445,303,683 of record NC_056732.1, read on the forward strand.
AAACCCCTGTTTCTTGCATTTTTAATGAGTTTTGTCAGTTTTCCATATAATTTGTTTAATACAACATATAAGTATTAATTTAGTAGCATAACTTTCTCATGTCTTCTTTCTGTCTACTTTTTATCCATTTTATTTAGTTTCATCATTCTTTGTTTTGTCTCCTTTATTTCCTTGTGTGTACTGCAACATTTCATCCTCCTCCTTGGCTGCTCATTTCCTTATTTTGACTTTTTCTTTACATAGTTTGCGACTTCCATTGCTACATTTAGTATTGCCAAGCACGTTCTGTCTTCACTTTTTCTTTCCTTGTGTTTATTAAATTATGTACGTTTTTCCTAATAGTTTTCTTTTTTAAACTTCCTTCGTTTTTGCTTTGTACTTTTGTCATTGATAGCAGTTTGGCTGTTCCTGTTGTTCTTCACAATATTCATTTTTCAGAAGTTTTCTGAGTCATAATTGAATCTTATCAGAAGTCACAGATTTAAACTGGTGAAGTGTAACATTGTCACTAAAGAAATGTTTTCAAGTTAAGTTATTTCAGTACTCTGTGTTTCTGTGATCTGCATAGACAGACATAGCTTACTAATGCTGTTGTCTTTTTTTAGGCAGCTTACGTATATCAGACGGAGGTGTGACAGTGAACCTGAGGGACCAGGAGTTGCAGCCTTAACATCTGAGGAAAGAACTCATTGGGCAAAAGTTAGTTAATATTTTCTTTGCCATGGACTATCCTTTTCCAACACCCTAGGCAGCTTAATATTTGTATGTATACAGAGACGGTTGATCGGCTTACAGTATTGGGATTGTTTCCATTCTTCTTTTTATCATGTTACAAAGGGTTAAGATGAAGGCATAATCTCACTGTTTCTTCCTGAGTATAGCAAAAAAATACATATAGGTGACTTATGCATATTATATAGTGGAACAACATACTAGCAGTGTTTGTTGCATAATGTCTTCTTTGCATTTGCCCTTTAGAGTCCTTAATTTGTTATTCTTTTTGAAATTGCTATAGTAATGTTATTCTTATTTGGGAGAGGACCCACCAAGTGCATTTTTTCATGTAACACCGGATTTTACTTTGAGTGCCTTCAGTGAAGGTTGGGTGCCAGGCTGGCAACTAAACACCGTAAAAACTCCACTGTCAATCAATCTGTGGATTGGTGATCCACTGTGGTGACCCCTAACCGGGAAAAGCCGAAAGACATTGCTACTGGATTTTACTTTGAAATGTACTGATTTTTGTGGGAAGGTGTTGCAGAGATAAATGATGAATGATTGAACAATTAGGTTAAATGTCTGTCCAGTAAAAGTATGCATGTTAGATATATGCAAGTAAATGAGTTTTAAGTATACCACATACATTATTATGTAAAACCATAAGGTATACTCTGATATCAGTAATTATCTAATCAGGCAACAGAGTTTTAGAATATTTACTTGTGTCTTTAGGACACTGTTTTATTTTAGCAAAGTATATGGATGGAAAACATTTGCCAGCAGGGACAGATAACTTAAAGTGAATATCAGCTGTACCAGTGGTTCAGTCACTGAATAGTCAGATGTCCATCTTCTGTTATCTGTCTGTACTGGCAGGCATGTTTTCCATTTATATCCAGATCACATGCCATAGTAGATCAGACGCTGGGGACCAAGACTTAAGACTCTTTGAACTTGCTAAGCTGTTTCACAGAACAGTCTTTCAGAGTTTTGCTTTAAAAATGTCAAGGCCAGACTATGGGCTTAGGGTACAGAAGGATAAAGCCATTTCTGTTCACCGATACCTTTGTTCAAGTGACAGCATGGGCGCTGGGCAGACAGGACTGGGGGGAGTGAACAGCCAAAGTCAGCTCTCCCATCCTGTGGGGGGCAGCCTAGGGTGAATGTAATAGCAGCAGTAAGAGCCCAGCGGGCTCCACTCTACAAGTTGGTATACTTCTTAGCTTAGAGGTTTAGCATGTGCAGAAGAGAGCATGCATCTCACAAAGCCTGCAGTTGTGGGGCTAGCAAGGTTGCAATGGGTGTTATTCAGTATTTGAACTGATTACAATGCAGTTTCGTTTAGATTTTAGTCTAACCTATATACAAGTTTATGACAATTAATGCACTAGTCTGCTGTTTTTCTGTATTCCTTACTTTGATGTCCTTTCCTTCTTTCTTCTTTTTTTCATTGATCATTCATATTCTTGGAATCTTCTCTCTCTAGATGTACCCCTCCCCCTTTACTTACATTGTTATATAACTTCACACTCCATGGTGTGTTTTCTCCATTGCCAATTTTTTTATCTTTTTGACACCCCAAGCGTTTTTTTTCCTTCTCTGTCCATTTGCAGTCTTCTATATTTTTGGTTAATATTGGAATCCATTGATGTATTAAAATAATTCAACTTTGTTGTTGTATGAATTTTCCAATCATTTTGCTTAAAAAAATATGAATGAATAGCCTTCTGAGATATTCGATCTAAGCAGTAGTAAGAAATATTTGTAAATTAAACGCCAAACAGTAGTAAAAAATATTTTATTGCAATCAAAATTTTTTCACTTTTGTGAGTAAAAACTGCTTCATGTTCTTTGTACCAAAACAACAAATCTTTTTGAGATTAAAAATAGCTTCACTTCTTAGTAGCAAAACAACAAATCTTTATTGGATGAAATGTATATAAATCGGCAGATGAGTGTTGTGCTTATGTAAAAAAAACTAGAAATAAATCTTGTAGATTGTTTTGATACTAAGAAGTGTAGGTATTTTTAATCGCAACAGGAAGATTTGTTGTTTTGGTACGAAGAACGTGAAGCTGTTTTTATTTGCAAAAGTGAAAAAATTTTGATCACAACAAGATTTTTTTTACTACTGTTTGGCGTTTAATTTACAAATATTTCTTACTGCTACTGCTTGGTGTTTTTGCTTAGCTCGAATAGCTCAAAAGGCTATTCTTTCATATTTTTTCTAGTTGTTTTGACCTGAATAGTTGGACCTTGTCCACTATCTGGCAGTTTAAGCTAACTAAACTTCAGGGTACTTACAGTCCTTCAGTTCTATGCATTTTGCTTAAAAAAAAAAGGGAGGGGGGGGATGTAAGCTACATTTGTTTTAAGTTCAAGGCTGTTCTCCTCTGTGCTTGTTTGCTTTGCTGTCCATCTGTTTACCACAGTTCATCTCTGGACAACAGACACTTGGCTTATTATGCCTTCCCTATACAGTTTGAAATAATGCTTTGTTTGTAAGTTTTTCATTCTAAGGAGATTGCTTCTCTCTTATAGATCCAGATACTCAGGACCAGTTTTTTGGGGCCCCCCAACAGATGTCAAGTTGGGGGCCCCCTGGGCACTTCAGTCTGAGTATCACCTTGCCACTGCCACCCCTCATAAGCAACTTTTTGGTTCATGCTGCAAAGTTTTAGGAGTAGAATGCACAGCCTGACCTGCCTTACAACTCCAGTGTTGTTATTTTTGAGACTCTAATGCCAAACTATATTGCCAAATACTGTCATACTAACATACCCAAAATGTGCGACCATAACTTAACTACAGACTATAGGATCTGAAGGGGATAGTCATTTGCCCGAAGACGGGCAGTTGACACAGGGATTTCTTTGCAAAGACCAACCAAGTCCTTGCTTCATCACTTCCCTGTTTTTAAAAAAAAAAAAAAAAAAACTTCCTTGTCTGCTGCAGCCAATCAGGTTTCTTGCTTCACTGAATTGGACCTGATTGAGGGCAGCTTACAGACAAGTTTTTAACAAAAAAGGGAAAAGTTTGTAATAGCACACTGACATCACGCAGCTGTGCGGACATCCACAAGGTGCCAAGAAACGAACAGAAGAGAAGGATAAACTTTTGACTGCTGCATGAGGGCCCTCGTTCACAGGGAGATAATCGGGGGCTCCCCACAGCCGCAGGTTTCGCAGGTGCCAAATGACGGCTATGTAGATACTGGTGAAAGTTGTTTCTTCAGTGCTTAAATTGATTCTAACGGTCTTGTAATCCATGCACAAGTTCATTCCAAAAACTTAAGATTGATGTTTAGACATTGGATAATTATCTGTAAGATCCCACATAGACTAAATATTAACTTGCTTCATGCTATGTTTCAGTTTTATCTTGTTGAGAGTAGTAAGACGGACGTTTTTGTCACAACCTTTATTTTAGTTACCAAGCCCTAAGGCAAGAATAAGCATACAGTCAGTTGATTGCACATGGCCAAGACATCTTCTTTTACGATTATTTTTCAGTTTTTATATTTGTTAACTAGGGTAGAGCACTAATCCACTTGGATCTTTTCCAGAATCATCTCGAGAGCACTGTGTGGTTAAGTGACTTGCTCAAAGTCGGACAGTAGACAAATGGAAGTTGGGTTGTAAGAAGTGGTAAGCCAGTTGGTAGGTCAAGTGGACTTCTGCTCCTGCCAGATTTCAGCCAACATTTTTGACTAGACTTCAGATGAATATCTGTATGTAAATGTCAAAAGAAAAAGTGTATTTGTATTGATGCAACATTACAGGTTGTTGAGCATTTTCGAGAGCTACCTCTGGTTAAAACCATGTTATAGAAGTACTGTGGTCATAGATCAGTTGACAGTGGAATAATCAGTTAAAATGCACCGAAGATAATGTAATGAAATTAAGTTTGATAAAGTGAAAATGAGCAGTAACTGAAATTTTGAAATTGTAAAACTACAATGCTGTCAAAAACCTTGTCTAAAGCAAGATTACAAATATGAAATATAAAATACTGTATCAGTTCCCATAGCACACAGCATTGATGTCAGAGTTCTGACTTTAACCCAGGCAACCTCTGTTCAAGTAGCTGCACGGCTGCTGGAAGGTATGGATTGGGGAGGGTAGGAGCGAGTGGCTGCTGTTGGCTTCACATCCTGCGGAGATGGAGGCAACACTGACTCACAGCTTGAGTGACACCTAGGGATAGCAGATATTGCACACTGTGTAGCACAGGCCTGTTGGGCAAATGCACTCACATTTCACTGAGGTCAGGCAGCAACTATGGAGCTCTAGGGAAGCTTCCAAGAGGGTTATGAGTTTTGGTGGAGGGGCCACCTGATCTACCAAGTGGCCACCTTGCCAGTTGACATTTCCCTCTCAGAAAGGACTGGGCAAGTGAGATTAACCTGGGGAAAAAATGGACAGTTTGACTGTTGTTTCCCTAGCCATTTAGCTCTCACCTCAGGAAGGGGGTGGGGCCAACTTGCATCATGAATAGAAACCTGGTGACCTCATAAGGGAATGAAGGGGTTATAGGACCCTTGCCTTCCAGGGTCCCAGTGTATTGAGGAATTGTGGGGGTCTTGGTGGGCTCACCTCAGGGTTCCAGTCGTGATCTCTCAGGAGGGACGAATGGGCCATTTGGATGAAGGTAGAAAAGCCACTGAGTTAAATGTGTAGACAGTTAAAATATAAATAAAACAGTGTGTGAGTGGCAATGTTAGCTAAAAGTAATAATAAACAGAAAAGTAATAAATACACTAGTGCGTATTTTAAGAACCTTAAGTAAGAAGACATAGGAAAACATGTAAAATAATTTATTTCAGTGGCCATAACCTTTATTTATTTATTTATTATTTTTATTTTTCTTGTTAACCGGGATGGTCTGACTGGACAAGGTCCATTTACAGCAGAGGCCCGGGGAGAAAAACTCCACATAAATTCATAAACACAGATAGCAACAATACTAATATTATACATAGTGTTAAAAAATATTGTTATACAAGTAGTATCTAGTGAGAAAAGAAAAACAGAAAAGGCAGTTAAAATCAGCAATATCGACATATGAACAATCTGTTTGTCATAAAAAAAATAACAGACAGAGATTACAACAAGTCCATATTGATAATTAATGATCATTGAGACCATGGGAATGACTAGTATTCAGTCTGACCTGCCACTCCACTCATATTCCTTTTTTCCCTGAAGTACGCTATTATAGTTACCATCTTTGGCTTGTAGTCTCACTGTATCAGCAGTAAAAATATTCTTTTTAATTGATGCAGTTTATACAATGCTTATAAAGAACATTAGTAGTGTTTTAGTTCTTATACCATATAGGTGCTAATATGTATGATGTGGCAGCTTTGGTGATGTCTTACATCAAAGCTGTTGTAGCCAGAGCACTCTGCACCGTAAATGACACCAGTGTACTTACAGGTAAAATGCTCTGAAATGTATTTTAATGACAGATATTATGTTCGTGCGAGGCAAGTCCCAAGCAGGACCCTCCAAAATGTGTCAACAGTAAGGGCAACATCTGCATAAATTTTCATATAGATTTCTGACCTAATGGTTCTTGATATCCTTTTTCTAATAAAAAATTCAGTTTAGTTCTAGTTTTATTAGCAAAAACTGGACTCTCTTCAAATTTCTACAGATAATTAATGACTGACAGTCAAATTTCTCCGTTTATTTTTGATGTTGTATTTAGTTTAGCTGAATCAACTGAATAAGCCAAATTATACATCAAATTAAATGTGTTAGAATCACATTGATGATACTGTTTTTGTTTACAAAACCATATGTTAAAATAGGAGAATACTTACTACATTTCTCCATAGCTAAATCCATTGTATTGTTTGAAACATAATCGTTTCCCCTCTGAGCAATCATATTGCAAGGAGAAAATCTCCAAAATACAATAAGATAATTAAAGTATGGCAGACATAATCATAAGAGTGTATACAAAGTTGTAAAAAATAAATGCAATAATAAGGTTTGCATTATTTTTCAGTTATTATATTTCAGTAAGAAACATTCAGTGATAGTGTTTAACAAAAAAGTGTTTACAAAATAAAATTTTAGATGTTTAATGATAGAGGACAGGAAAGGCAAAAGAGAAAAAAGTGAGATGTTGGGAGAATACTTGAGTATTAGAAGGAGTAGGAGAGAACAAATCAAGAAGAAACTACAAAGGAGAGAGAGTTAAAAGTGTTTTCAGTTCTTTTGTGCATTACTTCTGTATTGTGCACCTGCTGACTAAATGCATTTTCTTAATTCCTTTTAATGTTCTTAACTTCGTCAGTATGTGTTAGAGCAGATCTTTTTTCAGGACCTTCACCAAGGCAGGGTACCTGCTTTTGTTGGACAAGCGGAGCCAACATACAGCCTGTCACTTCAAACACTTTTCACTTGTGAAGTACTGCCATATAGTTCCTTTACCTGTCCGTCAGCCAAGACAGGAGAGAGTAAGCTTGAGCCTCTTCAGCTGTCTGTTGATTCATAAACATTATAGTTTCTTTAGAACCCTCAGGCTTTGACTTTAGCTTGCTATCTTCTTTAGACAGTGTGCTTCTTGTTTGACTTACTGGGTTTTCAGTTCTGTGCAGTATTTCATATCAGGAGCACTACAGTTGGGTTTCTCAGTTTTGTGGTCAGCCAGGTACTCTTTCAGATAATGGACATGTGGGTGTATCTCTTCAGTGTTCATTTAAGTACTTTATTTTAGATATTGGGTACGTCTGTCCATTAAGCAGTCTGGTGTAGACATGGTTTATGTGTAATCCTTGGCAGACTGTGTTAGCTGCTTCATTGCACTGACTAGAAAAGCCTTCTTGTCATGGTTTAGCTTGCCTGGCTATTTTTGTGGTGAGACATGCAAATGCACCATTCTGGATAACACTGTTACACATTTAACCTGTATCAGCAAAAGCACTAGTTCCTGGACCCTTTCTTTCACCCCTGGCATTGTGTATCTGAACTTTCCAAACAATGTCCATTTGTTAACCCTGTCAACAGCCTGTAGTTTGTTTGTTTTTGCTGAATATTTAGATAACACTTTTGGGCCTTTCAGGTAGTAGAGTTATCAGGCGTAGTGCTTGTTTAAAGATAATTTGCTCATATGGTACTCCATTTTTAGTTCCTTTATCTGTTTGACCTATCTGCAGTGAAGATCTGGCCTCATCTCTAACAGTGCTTTCTTGATTCAGCATTCATGCTTGTATATTCTCAACCAGCTTTGCATCATTAATGGTTCTGTTTCTGCCATGAAAACACTGGTATGTTAACACACTGGTCTTAGACTGTGCATATTGTTATCTTAGTACAGAAGTTTTTCCACATTACAGGTATTCTTGCTTACATTCAATAGACACAGAACCAGACTTTGAGTTTGCAGTCTTAAACTCCAATTTTCATACTGTTTTGTCAGTACATTTAAAACAATTATTTTTGTTTGCACTTTGTTGACCAAGTTGGTCCTACTAATCCAATATCCTCTTTTCAGGGGAGACCTGGGGTGATATTCATACTGTCTTTAAAAATTTGGTCAAGGCACTGGGAAACTTCTATTGTTTGGATGAGGGGAAGTGAAGCACTTTCTGGAGCTGATAGGTGGCACCATTGGACTACTGCTCCAGATCTGGGAATTCCAAAATGGAGGAGAGTTCAACAGAGGTAGAGAAAAAACTTACTGAAGGAAGCAGAAGGAGATGAAGTAATTGTTACAGAGCTGGAAAATGCAGGACTGGGGACCCAAGTGCTGATAGATTTACTGAACCAGGCAGAGCCAAAAGGAGAGGAAGCGAGATTGAGTGACATGATGGAGAGAGTGTTACAGGAAGAAGAAACTTAGAGCTTTAAAGCACAAGCAATAGCTGGTGAAGGGAAAACGATCAAAGTGTTCTCTTCTGGTGGAGTAGTCAATTTTCAGGGTTTACCTCTGCAGTGGGGTTTTTTGTTACATGAAAGAAGTTATGCAGATGCAGCAAGGCAAGGAAGAATGGAAGAAGCAATTGAGAAGGGACAAACTGTTGCAGTTTCACAGCAGCCCCAAAGACAACAACCAGTGGCAAGAATAAAAAGTAAAATTGGCAGTTTGAACAGGTATGATATTGTGGATAGTATTATTTTGCCACTAGAGTTTAACATTAAAGACACAAGAGCATTAATTCATTTGAACATTTTTGTGAAGTGACATTTAAAAGCTTTAACTTGCTGGAAAAATTTATGACTGAGACTGAAAAAAGAAATATGGCAGCAGCATGAGAAGACTGTTTAACTTGGGACTACAACTAAAAAAGAAAATAAATGAGCAATTTAGAACTTCAGATATGGATGTGAATTTTTTTTCTTTCAATATGTCCCATATTAGAGGAGGAAATAGTAGATGAAGAAGAAAGCTCAGAAGAAAGTCAAACAGCAGAAAATATTACTAGATGGCAAGCTATATCCTTTTAAGCGACAATCTGTCAAAATTCATGGCTCCTCCAAACCCTGAAAATGCAGCTACCTATGCAGAATTATTCACAGAAATCCTGTACAAGCATGCAAATGGCTGCATTGAGGCTGCCGTAACTACCAAAAGTAAGTCCAAATGTAACATCTAATACAAACACCAGTAGTGGAATCCTTACCCTTAACAGGGTATATTCATCCATCAACAACCCCTTTTCACATTTTTGCACATGGGGTCAAGGTGTCATTTCAACAGTGACAATCATCTAGAGCCAAGGTTTACACAGCCAGGTGGCTAGCTCTGCCACAGTAACAGGGTATATAATAAAAGAAAAAATATCATGGCCAAAATCAGAAAGAGCAGCTCTCATAGAGACGAGAGTTCTCATATTCAATTAAACAAGTAACTAAGAGGTCTAATAAGTCAAACAAGGCCAACTCCAAGTTCTGGATAGCCTCCCAGACTAAGGACATTCACAATGCCTTTTTCAGCTATGTCAGAAACCTGTTGGTAAATGGTACAACCTTCACTGACCAGGATGACATAGCGAGTCTATTAGCTGATAAATTTAGCTCTAACTTCACTCCTCACTTCCCCATCTACTCCCAGTGAAATCCCTTCAAGTGTATCCCTCCTCCAAACTATCAAAAGGGAGCAGGTCTAGGTGCCATTTGCTAAGACTAAAAATACTACTTTATTGGCCCCGACCATATCCCTGGTAGCCTCCTAAATAACCTGAAACATGGCCTAGCAGAGCCACTTGAGGTACTTTTCAACTACAGACTTGAAACAGGTTACATGCCAGGTGGATGGAGGTCCACAACCATCATCCCTTTCATAAGGGTGAAACATCAACCAACCGTGGGAATTGCAGACCCATTAGTCTGACAAGACCAATATGAAAAGTCATGGAATGAAAGAATGATCAATAAGGACATTGGCAACGTACAGACACTGGACCCATCCCAGTTTGACTTTAAGGGAAGGTCTTGCCTACTCAACCTAGTAGACTTCTTTGAGAGGGTTACTAAGACTATGGATGAGGGGAAATGGTGCATACTGCCTACCTTTACCTGGCAAAGGAGTATGATACAATTCATCACTTGGGTACAGTATTGTTGACAAACTCTCAGAACTAGGCATAAGTCCCTACATATCTCTATGGATGGCTGGATGGCTCACAGATAGATATAGATAGGACTAAGAATTCAGGATTGGTGAGACCACCTCCGCCAGGAGACTGGTAACCAGTATCCCAGTGCTCCATGTGGCCCGCTGCTGTTTGGGATTCACCTGTCAGAAGTCAGAGCTAATGTCAAAGGCCTCTGGCTCACTAAGTTCACAGATGACTGTAAATTTTGAGTGATTATAGATTCCCCCACAACCACAACATCTTATAATAGGGTCTAACACAAACATTTGACTGGTGCCAAAGAAACAGAGTAAAACTTAATGCGAAGAAATGCATTACAGTGCCCTTTGGGAAATCATTCACCCAATCTAATCATTCCTTCAGTAAAACACCCCTAAGGTATGATGCGGTTGATCCAGTAGTTAGGGATCTGGGAACATATGTAGACAGTAATCTGACCTTAGACAAGCATGGGGCCAAGACAGTAAAAAAATCATAGTATGTCACCCAACTCATTAGCAAGAATATGGCATCCAGGTCCAAGGAAGTTATATCATTCTACTCGGCCCTTATTAGATCCTTCATTGAGTACAATGCCTTCTTTGCACATATCAAAGGGGGCACTGAGTACACTGCCCCCTTTAGCACGTACCTAACCAGGTACTCGCAATGGCCTCAAAGGTTCTTTACTAGAAGAATCCAGGGTATGAATACCCTGTTCTACTCTGATTGCCCTAAGGTCTTATCTCTGTACTCAGTCTGTCACAGTTTACTGGGAGGCGATCTATGCCTGGCATATATAGCATCCTCAGATCCAGCTCTGATGGATGTCTTGCACATCTGCAAAACAAACAGCTCCAGAAACACTAGATCCAAGGACTTGAACTTTGCCTGTGACATAAAACAAAGGATCTCTTTGCTATGGAATAAGGTTTCCATCCATGTGAAGCAGAGTTCATCCTTGTCCCTTTTCAAACAAAACCTTGATCATTGGGTCGGAAATCGCAGAAATTAATGTTAAAGAAATGTTACTTCTGATAAAAAAAACCTTGTAAATTTAATTATATATGCAAAATGCTAATTTATTTCACCTTATAGTACATTTGTCTTCTCTATGTTTGTTTGAAATTTGCATTTAGTCTATAGGGAGCAGGATAAAATATTAGCAAGTTGTAAAAGTTTAGGTATACGCATATATGGAAGCTTACAGACAGTCACAAAAGGGATAAAATTGGAAACGAAGGACAAGCTTGGGAATAGTAGAAAAAATAAAAGGGTGGAAATTATTTATTTATTTAAAATGTGTTTACCTGGAAAGTCCGACTTGGAACGAGCCTCTTTTCAACCAAGGCCTGGGGAGAAACTCTCCAGACACATCTTTGTAATGGAAAACAGAGTGCCCAATGGAAAACAGAGTGCCCAAAGAAAGCCCACACAAATGCAGGGAGGATATTCAGACTATAGAAGGCACCCCAGCCGAGAATCAAATTGGAGAACCTCTTGCTGTGAGGTGACATTGCAAACCACTGCACCACTGTGCCGTCCGTTAATTAGAAGGTGGTAGTTTTATAAATAATAGAAAATAATTTTATGAAAACATACTACAGAAATGTATAATGTTAAGCCTTGGATAGAAAAACTGTTGCAGTGAAATGGACAGTGATAAGATGAGCAGAATTAACAGAATGGCAGGATTTTATCTGGAGATTATTAAACAAATTACCAGGAAAAGCTTCCATGTTATCTAAATGTGTAGGTGAATGATTTGTAATAAAAGTAAAGTTGAAGAATCACTGTACAGTGTTTTTATAAAGTGTCCTAGAGTATGCAGACTATGGGAAATGTTAAAAGAGAAAAAATCTTATGAAATATGGATGAGATTTCCATGGACAAAATAATATAAGGTTGCTATCAAGGATAGGAAAAAAGCTTAATAGGTTATATGAACAAAATTTATATTACAGCAATTTTTGGTATTTGGGATGCCAGAACTAAAGAATTGCCTTTTAATAAAATATGAAATGAAAATGAGATTTTGAATAAGATCATGTTTTGGTTGTGGCAAAGTGGATGGGGAGAATAGAATTAATACATATTTATTTAATGTAAATGTAAATTTCTTTGTTTCATTTTTATTTTTTATATTATATATGACAGAAAAAAGTAAATATATAAAATGTGAATACATAAAAAGGTAAATAAAAGACTCCTCTTTTTGATAAGTGCTGTGAGATCTTTTATATCTACCTGAGCTACCACCAGCTGAAGCAAATGGAACCTTTCTTTAACATCTTATCCAAAGGATGTCCTGCTCAGAAGGTACAGCACCTCCTTTGTGTTTTATTATAGGGCCAGTATTGGAGAAATTAATCTGAATACCTCATGTGGGAAAAGAGCTCGCAGCCTTCTAATCTTCAACACCAAAGGTGAGTATGCTACCCCCATTGAGCTACTGAGACTGCTAATAATTAAATACCTTTATCAAATCACAGTTGAAACAGTGACATAGGTACACATACATTAGTAGAAAAGAAAACAAACCATAGTAAAATTTCTTATTGTTTTCATGCATTATATATGTATTTTCTTCACTGCAGTAAGGTGATTGTTAATTTCATGCCATCCCTTAAACCTCATTCCTCCTCCTCTTTCTGAATGTTATTCAGAGTGCATTGTTCTAACAAATTTCATTTATTTTTATTTAATTTACCCATTCCCTTTTCAAAGGTCTCACCTTCAGTTCATTTTTCTGCCTTATAGTACTCAGTTACAGTTGGTTTAGATTTAGATTTCTGTTTTCTAATTGATTTTTTGGCATCCAATAGCATTAAACTTAGTAAGGCATTACTATATCTAAGTAGTTTAAATCCTGTGTAAAATAATAATTTAATCAGTTACAACCATTTGCTCCCGACATTTCTGACAAAAACCACCAAAACGAAATTAAGCTGGACCACACCGAAAGCAGGCTTAGATATAATTCTTTATTGCAGGTAAGCACTTTCACAGTTGTACCACTTCATCAGACCATAAAAACAAACTAAAAATTGTCCCTTAAATAAAAAGTCATAAAAACATCCAGCAACACCATTGGTAGACACAAAAAGTACTTGGCAATTACCCATGTGAAAATTGATGTTCCCTCAGAATGGGTTTTTAAAAGAACAGTGATATTCATACCAGGTACTCTGTGCTCCTGTAAGGCAATAATCCATTTAATTTCAGCCTTCTCAATTCTGTTGTTGAAATCACCACCCTTAATTTTATCATAAACACTCTGCAAGACCAAGAAAGAAAAGTTGTCACCACCTGTATACATCTAAAAAATCAATTCTATCCAAAGAGTAATTCAATGTAAATCTCAAGAAGCTAGTACTGTTCTCCAAGTAATGTAGAAAATCACACAAAGCTCCATAGGTGCCATTCCATAGTACAAGCAAATCATCAACAAACCTGCCATAGTATCTGATATTCAATGCATAAGTATTGTTAGTGAAAATCATGTCCTCCTCCCACTGCGCCAAAAACAAATTGGCATAACTGTTGGCACAGGGTGTCCCCATTGCCACACCAAGTTTCTGCAGATAATAATCACCATCAAAGATAAACACATTATATTCCAAGTATTAAATCCAAGCAAGAGCAAATTACAGTGATGGTATTCTGAGAGTAAATACTGTGATGTGTCAAAAACAGCCTTAACAAATCAACACCTTCCAGATTGGGTATAACTGTAGAAGGCGTTTGAACATCCAATGTAACCAAAAAGCAACAGGACACATAAAGTCCTGCTACACTGTCATATAAGGTACCAAGAAAGTGTTCTCTGTCCTTAGGGACCGCTGGTGCTTGGGTTTATAAAGGTTTCAGTTTGCTCTCAACATATAATGAAAGGGGCTCCGTTAACCAGCCACAGCGAGAAACTATGGGGTGCATAGGAGGTCTTAAAAGGTCCTTATGAATTTTAGGCAAACATATATAATGGGAATCACAGGTTCAATAACCAGCAGAAGACTGTATAGTTCATAGTCAGTGAGGCCACACATTAATAAAATATTAAAGATTATCATGTACTCTGACAATTGCACTCACCTCTGTCTTATCAATTCTACGATAAATCATAGTATCTGCTAAAACTTCATTCATACTGAAAATATAGGTGCTGTTGTCCATGACAACCACAGCTCCCCCCTTATCAGCCGGGCGGATGCGTAAACCACTGTCTGTGATTCTTTAATTCACATAGAGCTCTAAATTCAGACTGTGATACATTATAAAATTTATGAATGGATGGTTCATTAAAGATAGGAAAAATATCATGTTCACATACCTTCAAAAATGCTTCCAACATACTGTTCAAAGGGGGATTAAAAGTCATGTCTTCCTCAGATATTTACCGGAAGCCTCCAAACTCTGGGGGTTACCATCAAACAAATAACCGATCCAACATGAATTTTCTAGTAAAAAGCCTGAGATTTATTTATTTATTTATTTACAGTTTGTTGACCGGGAAAGTCCACTGGGCCAAAAATAACCCTTTTTCAATGGAAGCCTGGGGAGAAAAGCTCCACATACAATATTATAATATTAAATAACAATACAAAAGTAGCAAGATGAAAAAGACATAGTATTAACAAATCATTAAGTGGTATATGCCATAACAAAATATAAATGAGATAAATAAGCACAATGGTCCAACTGGTGCCAAAACTCGATTGCTTTATTGTACAAGAAAATTCACATTAACGCTGCCAGTATAACAAATACTGGCAGCGTTAATGTGAATTTTCTTGTACAATAAAGCAATCGAGTTTTGGGACCGGTTGGACCATTGTACTTATTTATCTTGTTTATCAGTTACTTTTGGCACTTTCCATAACAACATATGCTAGGATTACATGGAATACAATGGTCTTCTGCAGACTAATAGAAAACAGGAAAAATAGATAAAAGTTAGGCAGGATGAGAGCAGGAGTATTCCCAGTTAGATTAGAGATAGGAGTGAAGTAAAATCTTACAAATGGAGTGATTCTGAATAGTTTGTAAATGTGGTGGAAGAGAGTTCCATTTGCATGTTAGAGAAAATGACAATAACAGTTGTCCTGGACTACGTATGGGTTTATAAACTTCCAAGGAGATTTTGTTTTTTGGATCTGAGTGATCTTCCAGGAAGATGAAGGACGAAGATAGAGATCCATAGTAACATCCAGTAACTTGGATCCTGTCACTGGGACAAAAGATAAACCCTTACCTAGAAGACGTGTTTGTGCATCAGTAAGTGTGTGAGAGAAAATACTGTAGACTAAGTAACTGATATTCACACGGAACATGGCGTTCAGTGGATGCCTTCCTTTTCTTTCTTCCTCTGCTGGTCAAGCTACTGCTAATGGTGAACAATATTTTCTCAGGCAAGGGTAGCATAGTAAATGGGGCAAGGTAAAAAGAAGAAGCTGAGTTACCATTCACGTTTTTGTGCTTGCTCCGGGCCCATAACTTATTGTAATTAGTAGTAGTCTTATCCGGAGAAAAAGTCACTGGAATACCTGAAGATTTACTAAGTGAGGCATCTTTAGTAGAAAAATTCTCAGAAAAAGGTGTAGAAGTTTCGGCATTAACAATTTCTACACTATTAGAGATTAAATCATTACCCTATACATCTCTGTTTGTATTTGGCATTGCCTGGATGTTCATCGTGCATACAGCTGCAGTCATAACAGATGGGTTATCCTGCCGTCAGGCGGGTCCTCGATCGGCCGAATTCCAAAGTCTAGGTCCGGCGTCGGATGTCGTCGCTTCTTCCCTGACGTCAGTGCGGCAGGGGTATAAAAGAACCAGCTGACGCCATTTTCTTCAGTCTTTCTTGCCGTGTGGTGCCCGAAGCAGAAGCAGTTCGTAAGTGCCGGTTGGCCAGCTCCTGAGATTACGAATATTTTTCAACCGAAGTCTTCTTGAAAGCTAAGTACCCCGTTGGGGAAACTTTTCTTGCCTCAGACCGATGTCAGACAAAGTTAATAATTGCATTTCATGTGGGAAGCAAATACCGCATAAGGATTTCCATTCCCTCTGCATTCCTTGCTTAGGCCCAGACCACTACGTCTCGGCCTGTCGTTTTTGTGCTACATTCAACAAACGCACTATTAAGCGTCGGGTGGAGTTCGCCCAACACTATTTTGGCAAAAAGTTTAATTACATTATGTCGTCGGATACTCCGACTCCAGTTTTGAGTAAAAAACGCAAAGATAAGGACCGACATACAAGGTCCGCGACTTCTACCGACACCACGCTAAAGCCGACTACAGGTGCTCCGGTTCCCAGTGAGGCGCCCATGCAGCCCCTCACTACCGATGACACTTCCTTAGCGGTGTCTTCTGTGCCCGAGGTCGCAGGCTCCTCGGCCCACACCCCGATTACAGATACCAACGCCACTCTTGGCGGGGAAACTCAGAGTTTAGACAGGCCTGCCACCTCTCAAGGTGTCTTCAGGCCTTCTTCTTCTTTTTCCATTAAGGCTTTCACTAAATCTAAAGCAGCCATGCATACTAAAAGACAAGCTCCACAGGGCCCCTCTCAAGGCCCCATGCCTAAAAAACAGATGCTCAAAATGGCTGAGGATTTGATTACTCTCATCAGGGTTCTCAACCCCTCGGACAAAGGCCCAGAGTGGAGGAAGAATACCCTTCCTCGGACCAGGCCTCCATTACTTCAGAACATTCTGAAGACCAGGAACATTCATACTCCCCTTTTGAAGATTCTGATGCAGAGGAGTCCATTCCCTCTGTCTCCCCCCCTGAGGACTATTCTTTTGGGGAAACATTGCATACCTTGAGGGAACACTTCCACTGGGAAGGCCAAGATTACTCAGACTCCAAGAAAAGGCTCAGGGATTTCCTCTTGCTCCCTCAGCACAGGCCTCTGGCTATCCCTCCGGTCTTAGACATACTAGATGATGTGTATTCAGAGGCCAGCCTTAACCCAGATTCTTTACCTCCAGCTCCAGTCAAGCCTGACAGGTATTACCGGGTTCCTGATTCACACCAATTCCTATACAAAAGCCATGCGGCTGACCCAGAAACTATTTCACAGGGTCCCAAGGGAATTAAGGCCTCCACTGCCAAAAATCCATTACCTTCAGAGAGAGATTCCAGAGCTTTAGACAGATGGGGGAAAAAGGTATACACCTCAGCCACTTTAACCATGAGGGCATTAAACTGTCAGTTCCATATGTTAAAGTATCAACAGTTTTTGTTATCTCAGTTGAAAAGCAAAATGTCACAACCTGAACAACCAGACTTGAAGGAGTTGCAGGATTTGTTGCATAGTGCAGAACAAGTGGGTAAACATACCTTGCAATGTGGTTTTGATGCTTTAGAGGCCTCATGTAGAGCTGCTGTTACAGGATCAGTCATACGTAGACATGCTTGGCTCAAAGAGCAAACCTTACCAGATCATGTCAAAGCTAAATTACTAGATGCACCTCTTCAAAAAGATGTATTGTTTGGTGTTAAAGCTGAGGAGGTATTAAAGAAAATGGAGGAAAAGGCAAAATCAATGCAAACAGTGAAAGATTTCCTACAGGTATAACCTCCACGTTACAGTAGAAATTGGCCTTCAAAAAATTGGTCCTTTCCAGCCACGGACAGACCTCAAAGAGGTAGATACAGGCGCCCGAGGGGTAGAGGGCAATCTCAAGGATCATTTAGAGGCAGACAATGGCAAGCACCTACACCAAGAGGTGGAGAGGATAGATCACAGCCATTCAGAAAGCAGAACCAATGATTTTCCCCTTTACATGCCAAGCAAAGCTCTAATGGCAGCACCTTTAGGCAGAAAACTGGCATTATTTTCGAAAAATTGGCATATTGTCACAAAAGACAAATGGATCCTGGACATTATAGACAGAGGCTACAGATTCCACTTTCACACCCTTCCAAAAATGAGAGGCATGACAAACCTGCCACAAAATCAAAGGGCAGAGGCACAAAAACAAATTTCAGCTCTCATGGACATGAAAGCTATTCAAGAGGTACCTGCACAAGAACAGGGTCAAGGTTTTATTCCAGACTATTCCTGGTACCAAGGAAGGACAAAGATTGGAGACCTATTTTGGACCTATCCATCCTAAACACATATTTACTCGTACCAAAATTCAAGATACTCACATTACAGCAGCTTCTTCCCATGCTGGGCAAGGAGTCTTGGCTGGTAACATTGGACCTCAAGGAGGCATACCTGCATGTCCCTATCAGACATGATTGCAGAAGATACCTCAGATTTCTTGCAGGTTCAACCCATTGTCAATTCTCTGCATTGCCCTTTGGCTTATCTACTGCGCCCAGAGTGTTCACGAAATGCCTGGCATCAGTAATTGTCTTCTGCAGACTTCAAGGGATACAAATATACCCATATTTGGACAACTGCCTGATCCAAGCGGACAGCAAACACATACTTCTGAAACACCTGGCGTTTGTAATAAAGTTGTTGAACTCTCTGGGATACACAGTCAACAAAAAGAAATCAAGACTAATACCCTCTCAAACAATAATTTTCCTGGGTGCCAGCTTGAATACAAACACCCAGATGGCCTACCTCACGCCAGAGAAACAAGGGCAACTAACTCAATACTTCAGAAAACTGGCAACCTTCACCAGGCTGACTGCAAAGAAAATCCTGCAGGCTCTGGGATTCATGGCATCTTGCATCCTGCTAATCCCATGTGCAAAGCTGCATATGAGGAAACTTCAATGGTACCTAAAAAACTTATGGTCTCAACACAGCCACAGTTTGGAAACAATTATACCACTGATTCCATGCCTCCAAAAGGAATTTCTGTGGTGGGCTCAAGCATGCCAAAGAAACATAGGTCCCCCATTCTGCTTGCCTCAAGCAAATCATATCATCACAACAGACGCCTCGGACTACACC
Organism: Protopterus annectens; assembly: GCF_019279795.1. Lineage (NCBI taxonomy): Eukaryota > Metazoa > Chordata > Ceratodontiformes > Protopteridae > Protopterus > Protopterus annectens. The sequence goes on from NC_056732.1 coordinate 1,445,322,914, forward strand.
TGGGGGGCGCACATGACAGATCAGTGCATTCAGGGCAAATGGTCCCAAAAAGAAAAGCACCTACACATCAATCAAAAGGAAATGCTAGCAGTAAAAAATGCTATTATGGCTTTCAAAGACCTACTGCATCCAGGCCAGCTATTGATAAGGACAGACAACACCACAGTGATGTGGTACATAAACAAACAGGGAGGAACCCATTCATATCCCCTGTGCAGACTAGCCATGTCTCTTTGGAACATGGCTCTGGAATTACAAATCCAACTTCAAGCACAGTTCCTGCCAGGCAAGGAAAACACGCTGGCAGACAACCTAAGCAGAAATATGACAGATCCACACGAATGGAAGTTGCATCCTCAAGTTTTTACAAAGATAATTCAAGCATGGGGAAGGCCAGACATAGATCTCTTTGCTACCCACAAAAATTACCAATTGACAAAATTCTGCTCAAGGACCTATCATCCACAGGCCTGAAACGTGGACGCACTCTCTTTCAGTTGGACAACAATGACAGTTTATGCCTTTCCACCTCTTCCTCTGCTGCCCAAAGTTCTATTAAAAGCCAGAGCAGACAGACCAAAGATGATTCTCATTGCTCCAGACTGGCCAAGACAACACTGGTACCCACTCCTGAGGAGCCTGACGCATTCCCCACCATGGATCCTGCCTCTAATGCCTCTTCTGTTGACTCAGCACAACTTCAAAACTCTTCACAGTCAGCTGAAAACACTCAATCTAGCCGCATGGAGGATTCCTTAAATTCACAACAGACCCTACTCTCCAAGGAGGTGCAGGATGTCATTTTGGAGGCCAGAAGGCCTTCTACTAGAAAAGCCTACTCCGCAAAATGGAAACGGTTTTGTGCCTGGAATCAGAAAAAGGGTCAGAATCCTGGAATACTGAATTTACCTCAAATATTACAGTACCTAGCTGAGATGCTAAGCAGTGGACTTTCATTCTCCTCCATCAAAATCCATGCCTCAGCCATTTCTGCTCAATACAACACTGATCCTCCTTTATTCTCTCACCCTCTCTTAAGACAGTTCCTCAGAGGGGCTAAGAATATAAAACCCCCAAGGAAGCAACCAGTACCTGCTTGGGACCTGAATTTCATTCTAGAAAAACTGACCCTGCCTCCATTTGAGCCAGCTGCTTCAACGGAACTGCAATATTTGTCATGGAAAACAGCCTTCTTTCTGGCTATCACCTCAGCACGCAGGGTTTCGGAACTACAAGCCCTCATGGCTGTGCAGCCTTACATCATTTTCCATCAGGACAGAGTTTCCTTACGAACCAACCCTTCCTTTATGCCAAAGGTAGTATCCAGGGTAGTCTTGAATCAGGCTATCCACTTAACCTACCTTTTACCCTAATCCACAAAACAAAGGGGAGAGACTACTACATTCCTTGGACATTCACAGACAGCTTCGTTATTATTTGGACAGAACAAAGCCATTCAGAAAACCAGAGCAACTCTTTGTGTCCTATGCTACAGGTGCTCAAGGGAAGGCTATTTCAAACAGACAATCTAAAAATGGATAGCCCACTGCATACGCTTTTGTTATTCTTTTCATGGTAAAACTGTACCTACAGGCATCAGATCTCACTCCACAAGGGCCACAGCTACCTCTGCAGCTTTCATCAGGGGGTTCCTACCAAAGATATTTTGGAAGCAGCCACTTTGAGTTCTGTACATACATTCTGCAAGCACTATCACCTACCATTATACTCCAAATCTAGAGCGGGCTTTGCCACTGCAGTCTTGCAGGGCATCCTTGCTCCTCCTAGTTCCACTTAGTGCCTACCACCCCTTTTTTAGCTTTGGGATTCTACCCATCTGTTACGACTGCAGCTGTATGCACGATGAACATAGTACAGTTTTGTACCTACCATAAATGTAGATGTTCGAGTGCTAATACAGCTGCAGTCCAGGTTTCCCTCCCTCCTTCCCCTCTTGGGACAGGCCTAATGGCTAACACCTCCTCATACAACCTGATTGGGGTATTCTTTTATGGTGTATTTGCTTGCAACTACTGTTTTTTGATTATATTGCATTGCATTATTACATAAATTTATGTTTTGCCTTCCTTCTGGGGGCACCTGACATCTGGGGCAAGTAAAACTGAAGAAAATGGCGTCGGCCGGTTCTTTTATACCCCTGCCGCACTGACGTCAGGGAAGAAGTGACGACATCCGACGCCGGACCTAGACTTTGGAATTCGGCCGACCGAGGACCCGCCTGACGGCAGGATAACCCATCTGTTATGACTGCAGCTGTATTAGCACTCGAACATCTACATTTATGGTAGGTACAAAACTGTACTTTACCATCCATAGCAACAGCTGTACGTGGCCATAGAAAAGTATTCCCTTTACTAAAATCTGTGTAGTCACGCTCTGTTTTCTTGATTTTTAGTTGACACAGCCTATTCTCATAAGCAAGTACATCACCACAAAGCTCAACCAGTTTAATTAAGCATTAAGATTGGACTTTATATCATTAAACAACTTTTCAACTTCATTCACAAGACCTAGTTCAGGAGGTTTAAAAAAATCAATTAAGAGTGCTAAGTAACTAAAACTAAAATCAGTATTAAAATTTTGCCATCTTTTAAGCAATTCGGGAAACTGCTCACCATATCTTTAGATAGAGATGATTTTTTAGATGTAACTATTAGTAAGAATGATGTTGGTGTCCTCAATACTATATTATACAGGAAACCTTGTTGAAGAATGGGCTCTTACATCACAGTAGTATGCATTCAGAACAAAGTTATGTTAACATAGTGAAGGGTCAATCTATCCGTATCTCTGGGCTACATAATGAATACAAGCTTTTTGAGACAGCATTGTGTGACCTTTTTAGAGACTTTGCCAACAGAGGTTACACATCTAATGATTGGAAGAATCTGCAGAAATGACTAGGAGAGTAAGGAAGGATACAGCAGCCCCTTAGTATTAATCCTGAAGAAAACAGTCAAGGACATCTGCTAGGGGAGCTATAATGAAAACATAATTTTTAAATATTCTGTTAATGTTAGCTTGTTCTGCCATGTTATAAGGAGGAATTGGCCCATTCTCTTATCAGATGACAAGGTGAAAACTGTAATGGGACCCAAATCTAGTTTTATATTCAGGAATAGTCTGTCTTTGATGTGCCTTCTTTGTTATGGGGCCAGAACCAATGGGCATGGTATAACCTCTGATAGATTGGGGACTTTTCCATGCCACAATTGTAAGGCCTGTAAGTATATTAGTAAACAGAAATGTTTTACTCATCCAGTGACTGGACGTAATTTTGAACCCAGTTTTTTGCAGACTATAGAAATTTGGCAGTGATCTGTTTAGCACTATTCCAAGACTGCTCTCATTTTTATGTTTGCAAAACTAATAGGCAGCTAAGAGAACATATGTTGGAACATCAAGGCGATATACGTAACAAGGCTGATTCGAATGCTTTACCTAAACATGCTATTACATATCCAGAGCATGACAACTTTTCTTTCTTGGTCGTGCAGAGTGTGTATGATGACATCAGGGGTGGTGATTTCAAAAATAGAATTGAGAAGGCCAAAATTAAATGGATTATTGCCTTACAGGTGCACAGAGTACCTGGTATGAATATCACTGTTCCTTTAAAACCCATTCTCGGGGAACATCAGTTTTCACATGGCTAATTGCTAAGTACTTTTTGTGTCTACCAATGGTGTTTCTGGATGTTTTAATGACTTTTTAATTTAAGGCACAATTTTAGTTTGGTTTTATTGTCTGATGAAGCAGTATATGTGCAAAAGCGCTTACCTGCAATAAATAATTATATCTGAGCCTGTTTTGGTGTGGTCCAGCTTAATTTTGTTTTTGGTAGTTTCTTAGTTGTCTTACAGAACAGGGAGAAGAAGGCTCTTACTCAATGGAAATGCTCCCCAATAATGAAAAGAGTGCCAAAAACGTAAAATCAAGGAAACATTTATTGCATAAGTGCTTTCGTCCTTAACAGTAAGACCTTCATCAGACAACCAGTAAAAACCAAATGAATCAATTTATACAACAATCAGTGACATCATAAAATAATTAGACATATAGATACGGCCCCTTAAAGATACCAACAAAAGGAATAAGATTAATATAAACATTAGTAACATTTTTAAATTACATTGGCGTCCTAAAAAAATCTCACTGATAAATTTACATATAAAAAAAATATTATTACCTATTCAAGGCCATAAGCTTTAATAAGGGACTAATAGAAATATGTTCATTTAAACCTGGCCAATTACCTGCATCCAGGTGTAACTGCCAATAAAGTTCCCGTTTTTCTAAAAGGAGCGACCAGGCTCCATCACATATATCTGTCCTAACATTATCAATAACTGCAAACTTAAAAGAATGCCCAACATTTTCTATAATGTGTTTGCTCAAAGCATTTGTTTCCTTCCTATTTTTAATGTCATATAGATGTTCATATATTTGATTTATAAGCTTTCAATCAGTTTTTCCTATATAAAAACAACTACATCTGATACAGAATGCACAATATATGACTTTATCAGAAAAATCAGATCTTGGTGGTATACCCTCTTTTCATATCAAAAATGTTCTTAAGGTTTTTACCCTTTTTAAAAACAACTATAGGGCTTTCCCCCACATACAATCTCGTACTCTTGTCCTGGGTTAAAATAGCCCATTTTCTTAATTCAAAACAGTCCATGGTGTAAACAGTTATGAAGGAAGTCCTATAATTTTTCATATTAGTAGTAGTATTTGCCGTTCCTACAGGAGCGGGAGAATCAGTATTTATACTGTGGTCTGGTAATAAGGGAATAAAATGTCCTCTTTCCTTCTTATTAATGACTTCAAGCATAATATCCTTAATAAGTGTATCAGGGTATCCCCTTCACAAAAACATCTGTTTAAGAGTATCACATTTATTAAGGAACGCATCCATAATGGAAGCCATATGGGCTGCATGTACAAACTGTCCTTTGACAATGGCTTTTTTTGGTTTCATGGGGTGGGTACTAGAAAAATGAAGGAAAGAATTGGAGTTGGTTTCTTTCCTGAAAATTTGGGATAATAACCTTTTGTTTTGATAGTCCTTAGTTAGTAAGCCATCCAAAAAAGAGATGTTATCAAATACAATGGTATAAGTGAATTTCAAAAAGTTGGTGGTATTATTTATATAGGAAAGAAAGGTATCTATTTCTTCCCTAGGCCCATCCCATAAAATGAAAACATTGTCAAGGAAATGTGTATAACACTTAAAAAGTGTGAGAAATTGGGAAGGAAAAAGAAACTTCTTTTCCCATTGTGTAACGACAATGTTGGCATAAAGGCCCCCACAAGATGACCCCATCTGTAGGAACGGTAAATACTATTACTAATATGAAAAATTATAGGACTTCCTTCATAAATGTTTACACCATGGACTATTTTGAATTAAGAAACATTTTGTTCAAAAACTGGGCTGTTTTAACCCAAGACAAGAGCACGAGATCATAAGTGGGTGAAACCCCTATAGCTGTTTTTAAAAAGGGTAAATATCTTAAGAAAATTTTTGAGATAAAAAGAGGATATACCACCAAGAGGAAGGGCTATATGTGTAAATGTGGCACATGTAACTACTGTAATTTTATTCTTGAAGGTAGTGTTTTTAATATTAACAACAAGGAAGTTGTCATTTACTCTAGATTTAATTGTTCTGATAAAGTCATGTATTGTGCTTTCTGTAGGATAGGTAGTAATATTTTCTTTATTTGTATTTATCAGTGAGATTTTTTTAGGATATCAGTGTAATTTAAAATTGTTACTAATGTTTATATTAATCTTATTGTTTTTGTTGGTATCTTTAAGGGGGTGTGTCTATATGTCTAATTGTTTTATGATGTCATTGATGTATAAATTGATTCCTTTGGTTTTTACTGGTTGTCTGATGAAGTTCTTACTGTTAAGGATGAAAGCGCTTATGCAATAAACATTTTTCTTGATTTTACGTTTTTGGCACTCTTTTCATTATTGGGGAACGTTTCCATTGAGCAAGAGCCTTCTTCCACCTGTTCTGTTAGCCTTTTTCCTGGATTTGGTCGGTCTGATACTCTCTGTGTGGTTTAGTTTCTTAGTTGTGCCTGACCCACCTTTTAACCATTGAGGACTGCTATCTTTTATTATTTCTGACAAAGTATTCTTTAGTGAGTTTTTGAAATCTGCTAACTTGTTATAGGTCTAAAAAGCATATTTCTCAGGTACCTGTTTCCCATCACACTTCCAGTATTTGCTGTGTACCAGTGAAAAAATTTTTCTAAAGTCTGTTTCGGGTGTAAAATACCTATGCAAGCATTTCCAAGCAAATAAATAAAATTGAGAGACATACAGACACCCGCCCATTATTCTGTACTAAATTGCTTTTCTAGATTCTTCTTAATATTTTCTTATCTTTTCTGATTGATTTTTATTATCATGCAATATATTATATGCTGTACTGATTATCTCTTTTTAACAGAAGCTTCTGCTCTAGACCCACCTAAGACCTCTGCTAGAGCTGGTCTTTCACTTAGCACTCCCTTATCTCTTTCTCTTGGCCTATAGTCTGATTTTAATCCCCAGTATGGAGGGGACCTGTAGTCCAAACTTCTGCTTGGTGTCATCCCACACTGTTACCATTCCTGCTGTAGTTATTTGCTCCCAATACCTAGGTTCCTTTGATAATTTTCTCCAGTTAAATTCCAGCTGCATCTTGCCCATCTTCCACATACCTTCTTAGAATATTTTTTGTCAAAAATCTCCTTTCTCCATTCCTGTGCTGGCTTAGTCCTTAGAATTCTTGCTGCTAATTTATGAATATAGTATTCTGTATGATTGCTGTTATTCTCCCTATGGACCTGCATCCAAAATCCTACTTGATCCTTATTTCCCTGACTACCCTCTGTTTCATCATAATCCCTTTTCACTTTGATTTATTACCTTCTTCTTATGTCATGTTATATATATGACCATTAACTGCATAGCTGAAAAGTATCACTTCAAATAATCTTAAACAATCTTATTCTGTAGGGAGAATCAATTTATGCTTTTTAACTCTTGCCCTCTTCCCCTTATTTTGTTGCTACATTTTTTTGCATACAAAGTCTCTTTTATATTATGTATAAGTGCTATTAAAAATAGAGATTACCAGTGTGCTGCATGGTATATGAAACACGTTTGCTTGTAGTTCATTGACTGGCAATACTTCCTCCAGACAAACTTCTGAATAGCTGTGGTTTGTCAAATATTTAACAAGACTGTAAATTCAAATTCAAAAGCAAAGTAAACTTTGTTGTCGATCAGATATACACAGCAGTGCAGGCTGAACAACATTATGTTGCTTTGGTCCTGGTGTAAGACATAACAATGAGCACATAGTTTGAATGACAATAAGACTAATGCACATACAGTAACAATAACAACACCTAAATTACCACAATTGGGCAGGAAGACATTAGACAATATTAAAATTAATACTAAAATTAAATTAGTAGCTCTTTTCCTTTGCCTTCGTAGATTTGGTTTGCTGAAGTTAATATTATTATCAGGGTCTTTGTCTTAACACATCATTTCTCAGATTTTACACTAATTACTCATGAACTTTGCTTCACCAAAGTTTTCATACCAAATATTAAAGAAGCATTAATGTCATGGGCTTTCTACATAACTGACAACTGCTCTTGGTTTATTCATATCTACAGGGATGTGCTCCTGGGATGGCCTTTTATATTGCTTTCTTCATTCATAGATCCAGAAATTTTTACTGTCCTTAAATTCAGTCATATTTTCATTTATTGGACATTGCCACATACTGTCATCTATTTTGCTGCTTTGATCTAATTTTGCACTGAATACAATTCATTGCTACTTTGTTTGGAACAGACCATTCATTTCTTAATTTGTTTATTTTCTGGTGTTCTCTTTATTTATTTAAGGTTGTATGGGGAGCTGGAAACTATCCCAGCACTCAGGCTCCATAAATCAATAAACTCTGCCAGAAACACACAGTAACAGACAGGTGTAACGAAAGTTTAATAAAACAAAAATTAAAAAGGGTCTGATGAGCTCTAGTTGAATAAAGATGGAAGTGCTTAACCATTAATTTGCATACACTATTGATTTCATTTACTAATGCTGATTCCAGATGGTGTTTTCTTTGCTCTGTTACTCTGCATAAGTCAGTGAATTAATCCCGGACAGAACATCAGTCTGTTAAGCACACACACACGCACACACGCATAGACCATATGCATACCAGTGGGCAGTTTGAATAATTCTCAGTTCACCGTTAACATGTCTGAGGCACGTGTCAAAAACAGATGTGCATTCTGGGATGACTTTGTGTAGGATGTATGCCCGCTGGGAACTGAACTGGAGAGCAAAGTATTGTGAGGCAGCAATGCTAACTTCTGCACCACTGTAGCACTCAGACTATTTCAGACTTTTTGATTTGGCATGAAAACAGATTTTTATCTGCTGGCATGAAAACAGATTTTTATCTGCAGGCATAATTTCTGTCTTTATCCGGTACAGTTTTACATAGTTCTGCACATTATCTTACATCATTTAATTTGTTTTAGGTGTAGGTTTATGCAGAATCTGCTGTGCTGAAACATCTAGTGGAAAGTTAGTTTCTTCATCTTCCTAAATAAGTTCTTGCATTTTCAGAGCTGTTATTTTGCTTCTGAAGCACTTTGTTATTTTTGCCATCCAGCAATAAGCAAGTCTAGGTCTTGTTTCACAAAGTTTTTAATGTATTATGCAGCTCCTGATACCAAAGTTTAATTTGAAGCCCATAAACATTGTGTTAAATATCTGTTTTGCCAACTGTCCCCACCAGCATAACAACTTGGCTAACATTTCTATCGGTGTAACCAAGTTATGTTTTGAGGGACTAGGTGTAGCTTGAGGCCAGTGTCCTTTTGTAAGCATACTTCTGTTCATATTTTATTTCTTTTTTATTTATTTCTGGTGACTATACCTTTAGAAACTTTATATCCCTGTCTCTCAAGCTAGTTTTTCACTATCTTTTTCTGATTGTTTCTCTGACTTCATCTTGACCAGGGTGCTAGCCCCGCTCCGTTTGCCCTCACTACGCTCGGGCTTATTTCGTTCCCCTACCCTACTCCCATTCCCACCCACCCCATTACAATTACCTTTATACCTATCCCTCCCCTTCCTGTCCCACTAGCCACTGCAATTCCACTTCCTGCCTATTGCCACAACCACCTTACTAATCTGTCAATCTTGTCAACACCACTTTCTCTATACTACTGTCTCTACCTACTCTGACCATATTTTATTCCAACATGTATTATTTTCTAATATCTTCTACACTACTCCTTATTCTGTCTATCTCCACTTCTTACCATTCCAATCTCTCTGACCCACTCCTATGTTCACCATCTTCTCACTCATACAACATATATCCAACTACTTCATCTTTTACTATCTCCCCAATCTCTTTAGTACCTCTAGTCTGTATAAACTATCCATAATATAGGTTTTTAAACCTTCCCACAAAGCTAAGTCAAAACTATACAAACTCCATCTAGCATCTACCACACACTCTCTCCTCACTAAAAACCTACTTTGTTCTGGAGATATCCATCCCAACCCTGGCCCCTCTTCTTCTCTCCCCACCCTCACTCTCCCCAAAACTACCTCTACACTGCCCCCATCTTACTCCTCTAACAGTAACCAACCTCAGTCACAACAATCATCTCCATTCAAATACTTAACTATTTACTCATTGAGTTATTCAGAGTCTAGCAAATAAAGTTACTGAGCTGCACTCATGGATAGCTCTCAATACCCCTCACAACCTCTCCCCATCTAAAACCTGGCTCAAGCCACAAATCTCAAATAGTGAAATACTCCCACCAGGTTATGATATCTTCCGATCTGATAGACCTGTAAAAAAGGGGGTGAAGTGACCATCCTCTACGCAAACAACCTTAAACTCTCACCTTACCCATCCCCAATTGCTGACTTCCTCCCAGCTGAAATCATCATCCTTAATTGACATCTGAATCCCCACAAAAACTTGCAATTGCCTCTATCTACCTTCCTCCTGGATCTGCCCATTCTTGAAAACAACCTATCGTGGTTCTCCCACAACATACCATATGAGACACTTATCCTTGGTGATGTCAACATTGAGTGGTCCAAACTCACAACTGACTCCCCCCAACTCAGTATCCACAGTCACGACTTCCACCAACTTATAACATCACCCACTTGCTTCCATAAAAATTCCACCTCCAGCTCCATCATAGACTGGGTCCTTACCAATTCCCCCCACCAATACCACAATCGCACCACCCTCAGTGATAATCTCCCTACCACCATCTTAAGACACTACTCCCATATTCCTAAACCCCACCTTATCAGAGTGTCGAAAACTATCGACTTTCAATTCATCCTAATTTAACTCCATTCTCCATAACATAGATTGGTCCATACTAAAACACCTCCCCCTAAACGATGCTGTAAGCACTTTCAATAACATCTTCATGAGTACTCTAAACTCCTTAGCTCTCTCTAGGAAGATCAGAGTAAAATCAAATCATGCTCCCTGGCTTTCCAAGGAGACTAGGTGCCTTATGAAACAAAGAGATAGTGCTTGGAAAACCTGGACTAAAACTAAACAACCACCTCTTCTTCAAAAATACAGGCAACTGAGGAACCTTGCAAAAAACATACAACTAATGACAAAAAGTTATACTATAGCTCTGCTCAGCTTAACAACAAATCCAATCCTCAAAAATTTTGGTCAACTCTCAACAACATCCTCTATCCTGGAAAGCCCTCTAATCCCTCCCCATACCCTAACTCTTCCTCTCAGGAAACAGCTACCTTCTTGAATAAACACTTTATCTCTTCCATCCAAAATCTGGTAACCTCTAAGCCAAACTCTACTTTGACACCCACCCCTCCAAGTCCCACTAACACAACTTTGTTTTCATTTGAGCCAATTTCCATTACTTACATCAAATCTCTACTACTCAAGCTAAAACCTTGCTCTCCTTCCACTAACATTCTATCTCCTACATTCCTCAAACTTGCTGCTGACTCAATTGCCTATCCTATATCTATACTAATTAATCAATCTATTCTGGAATCAACTATCCCCACCCTTTGGACATCTTTCTTTACTATCCCTCTTCATAAAGGTGGAAATTCCACTGACCCCTCAAACTACCTACCCATTGCCATTCTGTCCCCCCTCTCCAAGATATTAGAAAAATGTATTCACTCGCAGCTTTTCAATCACCTTCTCACGCACCACTTACTTAGCCCTACCCAACATGGATTTCGTCCTCACCACAGCACCACCACTGCCCTCCTGTCCTTCACTCATATCATTGTAGAGGCCCTAGACAACAATAAACTCATTTCCTGTCTCTTCCTACATCTCTCCAAAGCCTTTGATACTGTCTCTCATCCTCTACTACTATCCAAACTCGCAAATCTCCACCTATCCCCCTCCGCACTTGCCTGGTTTAATAGTTACCTATCTGGCAGGGAACAGTCTATCAAATGGCTCTCATCCTCCTCACCTTTCCTTCCCATCTCCACTGGTGTTCCCCAAGGCTCCATCTTGGGACCTCTTTCGTTTAACATCTTCAACAATGATCTTTACACCTCATGCAAAAAATCCTCCCTTATTCAGTATGCCAATGACTCTTCACTTATATCAATCTCAAATAACATTCCTGAACTACACTTCCTGACCCAACAGACCCTACTATCCACTGAACAATGGCTCTCTCACAACCTATTGATCCTAAATCCCAAAAAGACCAAACTCCTACTTTTCCTTCCCCGTTCTCTTTTTCATCACAAAGCCTCCTTTTTTATTGCATCTTCTAACAATACAACTATCCAACCTGACACCCACACAAAACTCCTAGGGGTCATTATCGATGATGAACTAAAGTTCAACCTACACATACTCCAGTGTATAAAAAAACAAAACAACTAGGCAAATAACTAATAAGCAAAAACAAAAAAAAACAGGTACGGAGGCAACCAAACAGTCCAAAACAGCACGTTTATTCTTTTAAGCGCTTTTCGTCAGCTACGTCCGCTGACTTCTTCAGAAACGAGTAAAATTAATTACCAATGTCCTTATATATAAACAATTAAAACTTCATTGTCACATGACCAAATGAAAATCCCATTCATTCCATTTAAAACAACAATAACTAATTCCTCTCCAGACTAAAATAGGTATAAATTAGACGGTAAACACAGGTAATACTACACACAAACACATGTTACCCGGGAGTTAATACAACCATACAATTATAAATCTAAATAATTCTACTTTAGTACATTAGTGGGTCGTTAATTTAAACCCATTACAAAAACTAGGCTAATGCAAGTATGTAAAACCAGTCACCTCTTAAGGCTATTCAATTTTTGCACACTAGTTATAGAGCAAGAATCGTTTAATCCAGGGTGACTGTAAGCATTTAACCTTGCTTGCCATACCAATTTTAACTCTTCAAGTTTGAGTGGTTTCGGTCCTTCTATACAGTCAATGTTAGCATGGTCAATGGCCACAAAGTTGAAATTATGGTTATTATAAACTGATATGTGTTTAGCTAAAGCATTTTCATGTTTGCATTTCTTAATAGCATATAAATGTTCGTACATTCTGTCCCTAAGTCTTCTTTCTGTTTTTCCTACATAGAAGGCCGGACAGAATGTACATTTAGCTAAATAAATAACAAAGGTAGAGTTACAATTGAATCTATATTTCAATTTGTAAGACCTACCATTGACGTAAAAACAGTTTGTTTCCTCCACATGTTTACAAAAGTTACAATTATAACACTTCGACATCCCTGGGTTACGTACTAAAGATGTATTGTGACTTTACAAGGATGCCTTAAGATTCTTGCCTTTCCTGAAAACCACCTTAGGGCTCTCACCCAGTTTTTCAAAAACTAGAGGATACATTTTAAACAGTTCCCAGTTTTTCTCTAGGATGTCCACGCATACATAACTACCTTTACTATAGGTAGTTATAAAATTTGTTTGTTTTCAGTGACCTATTGAACTATATCAATGTAAAATTATGTTACTAAGATTCTTTTTAATGCAACTTTAACTTTATGCATGTAACCCAACATATGTGAATCGTTTTGATATAACTGCTATTATATCAATATTGTTTAAAACTGTACTTGTTTAAAAATGTACTACTGGAGCTTTTCTCATCGGGACTCCACTGAAAATGGGCCACAAGCCCAGTTGGACAAACCCGGTTAACAAATGTCAATAAATAAATAAATAATGCTTTCAGTTTGTTTTACCAGAAATACTAGCAACAGATGACTTCTTTTATTTACATACATATATATATATATATAGAGAGAGAGAGAGAGAGAGAGATAGCCTGGCAACTGCTCTCTTTATTGTTCCTCTTACAAAGTACACCAGTAAGACTTGTCTCCTTGGAAGTTATGTCTGTCTTTATCATTGTATTTCTTGAGTGCTTCACTGCATTCCTATGCTTCTTTTGTGTTCAGTTCCTTAGGTCACTGCACTCTGCTTTACTCATGATATGAGTTTCCATCTTCCTCTGGGAAAGGCTTTATTCATGCTTAAGCATAAGGTGCTTACCTCACAGGCAAGGGGCATAAGGTTTAATTCTCACTTTTAAAGGAAGTTGGCTAGACTTGAATGGTCTACAAGGGCACTTAGCCTAGTAATTACTATGAATCTATAAATGTTCATAGGTTGTTACCAAGCTGTCAACCCAAGAAGCATTTTGGGGTGAGAGACTGGCATAATGGTTAAGGTGCTTACCTTACAGGTACAAGGTACAGGATTTGATTCTCACATGATGTAATTGACTAGACTTAAGATGGCCCACAAGGGCAGTTAACCTACTACCAGTTTATAAACCTATGAGCATACTCTTAAAGGGCTTGTATTCAAGTCTCCATGCAGTCAGCTTGCCACAATATGATTTAACTTCACTGTAAAGTTGTGGGGGGGGTCTTTGTAATATATCACTACCATTTCAGTGTATTACCCTTTGACTTATCTTTGGAAGCCGTGGTGGTGCAGCGGTAGCGTTGTTGCTTCACAGCAAGAGGTTCTTCCATTCGATTCACGGCTGGAGCGCCTTCTGTGTGGAGTCTGCATGTCCTCCCTGCGGTCGAGTGGCATTCGAAAGACATGCATAGAATGGGCGTGCCTTCAATGAAGGTTGGGCGTCGAGCTGGCACCTCGGCATTCATAAAAAATCTACTGCTAATCATTAGCGGACCAGAGTTCTGCTGTGATGACCCCTAACCGGGAAAAGCCGAAAGAAAAACAACAACCCTTTGACTTATCTTTGTTCAATTTGTCCTTTGTTATGCAGACCTTCAGAGATTGTGGTTCTTAGGAGGAAATCCCTGTGGTTTTCTTCCATCTAGACCACTGTCTATTTAAGAACCAATAATGGTAGCTTGCTTTGTCTTCCTGTGTAGGTGTCTGTCTTACACAATAGAAGAGTTCATTTCATTGAAGGTATGGGGAGAAAAGTTGCATGAAAATACAGAGTAAAACAGAATACAGTATGTGAGCAATCAGTGTTTTCCCAGATCATTTTGGCACAGAGGCATGCAAAAATAGGAAAAAAGATCTTAGAATGGCATAGTAGAACAGAAAAAAGCACTACAATAACTGCAAGGTTATGAATTTGTAACAAGAAGAGCAAACAACTAAATTAAGACAAATGATTATGTTGTAATAGAGACTACAAAGAGCAACAACAGAAATCTTGACCATGCAGTTTAGCATATAATGTAGAGCATGTGAATCTGGAAGGTAGATGTTAAGTAGATTAGTGAGTGTATTTCCATAGATGTAATGAATTACATTGCAAGTATGCATTTACATTTTGTGGGAATGAGGCAAATGTCTGAATAGGTAAAACAGTGAGCCTGATTATGCTGGAGGAGGATGTTGAGGACACAGTTAATTAATCTTTATGAATTTGGGGTTACCTATAGTAGTAGCAGGCGTTTAGAGGGCATGATGACTTTGCCCCACAGGAAAGCAAGTTCAGCAGATGCAGTTTTCATTGATTTAGTTTTCAGTACTTTGTTTTTATGAAACTGCCATGGAACTGAGGGAGAGGAGCAAGAGGCTGCAGAAAAGATAAAGTATGGTGCTAGAAAGGCAGATGCGGAGGAAGAAGAAAAAAGAGGAAAGGAAGGAGCTGATGAGTAGTAGGGACAGAGAGAGCAGAGGGAAAGGAAAGAGATGAAGAAAGGGGGGAATTAGAGTGGTATGAGCATGTAACATGAAGTAAATTAATAGTAGCAAACATTTCTCTGGAGCAAGGTGGATAGTAGCAGGTTACGTTGTATGCAAGTATGAGCATGTAACATGAACTAAATTAATAGTAGCAAACATTTCTCTGGAGCAAGGTGGATAGTAGGGGGTTACATTGTATGCAAGTATGAGCATGTAACATGAACTAAATTAATAGTAGCAAACATTTCTCAGGAGCAAGGTGGATATTAGGGGGTTACCTTGCATGCAAGTATAACATCTTGTCAAGGAACAGTGATTTCTTAAATCCTTAAAGTGGATCTTAAATATGGAAGTGAATAGTCCCTACTGAATGGTAATGGAAGATTTTTGTAGGGATTGGTCACAATTGGATGAAAGTGGAATTTCTTTCTTGTTATTTTAGATAATTTTATAATGTTAGTGTTAGAGGACTTTATATAACAAGCTGTAGTTAAGGAATGTGGAATAGGAAGGAAAACCTGGTAGTTAAAAGCTTATGGGTAGATTTTAGTGGTGCCACCATGATCTGACTGTACAGTTTCAGTCACTCTATACATTGGGGGGACAAGCACTGATGAGCAGTGAGGAGTATTGTTGATAAGTTTGGTACTTTTACATTATTTGTTGCTTCTAATTTGTGAGTAGTGCAGCAGGACAGATTGGTGAGGCTGTGGACAGCATAGAGTAAAGGAAGACAGACCATGATGTTTGCAGTTTTAGTTTTGATGTTGGAGACATTAATGTAAATGTTCTGATTAGTAGTTTAATCATCTGATTTGTTTTGTTGATTACAGTTTTGGCACTGAAATTAAATATGAGACAGTTATCAAAGTTAACACCTAAATTCTTGTCACTGATAAACAAGTTCAGTCAGTGAGCCTTTTTTGTATTAGAGAGTAAAGCTTTGCTGAAGAGATGTTTGTGCCAGTGAGGTTGCGAGGACAGGACAGAGAAAAGTCTTCAGCATATTGGAGGACCAACAGGTCTCTTCTGGCCCTGATTTAAATTGGTATCTTGTTGGAGTACATTTTAATCAGGGTCTTCCTAATACAAATCAGAGTGGAAACCAGGTAAAACAGTGGCCATGCTTCTTCTGCTTGACTACTAAGGAAGTAAATGACAGTGGCAGTTTTTGGGATTCTTTTGACACATTATACAAAAAAAAAAAAAAAAAAAGAGAGAGAACTCTACTGGATTGTAAGGGTGTAGTTGGACCTTTGCTTTTGTACACAGGGACATTTCCTTTCTTCTTGTTATACATAGGCTTGTATTAGGCTAATTGTCCTTGTGGGCCATTTTAAGCCTAGCCAGTTAACCCATGTAAGAATCAAACCCTGCACCTTGTGTGTGTAAGGTAAACATTGTAACCATTATACCAAACTCAAATCCCTGGTTATGTACCAGGAATGTTATACTGTCTTTTCCTCAGTTGTGGATTCCAACCATGTATGCTAGCCCACTGATAACGAGGCATGATGAGCCTTTGATGTTGGCAGTTTTTGCTTGAAATAAAGTCCAGTTTGCAGTAGGATGTTAAACCCACTTGCAAGATTTTCCTGACTTTAGGGGAATCAATAATACCTTCCATTTTACAGTTATCTGTGATTTGGGTGAGCCAAAGGCCTTGAACATTACCCTTGACTTCCAAGAAGTAGATGCCAAACAAGGAGAGGCCCAGCACGGAGCCCTGAGGTACTCCACTAGTGACTGGTCTCTTGGTGGAGGTGGTCTCACCAATCTTGACTTCTTGGGTCCTGTCTGTGAGCCAGCCGTCAGTCCAGTGAGTTGTGTAAGGATTTACGTCTAGCTCAGAGATCTTGTCAACAATGCCTGAATGGGGTATTGTATCAAATGCCTTAGCCAGGTCAAGATACACAGCATGCACTGTTTTACCCTTGCCCATTGGGTTGATGACCCTCTCAAAGAATTCTACCAGGCTACGTAAGCATGACCTTCCGTTAAAACAGCCAAATTGGGATGAGCCCAGTGTCTGCAGTTTGCCAGTGTCCTTGTTTTTCATTTTCATGATAATTCATTCCGTGGCTTTGCATATTAGACTTGTTCGACTGATAGAGCTGTAGTTCCCTGGGTTGGTTAATGGTTCGCCCTTGTCAAGGGGAGTAATTGTTGCAGTCCTCAATTCATTTGGGCCTGTTTCAAGGCTGTAGTTGAAGAGTACCTCATGTGGTCCTGATAAGTTATGTTTTAGACTGTTCAGGAGGCAACCGAGGATGTTGTCGGGACCTATGTAGGGGGTGTTCTTGGCTTTAGCAAGTGATCCCAGCATCTGGTCACTGTTGGTCACCAGGGGAAGTTTGTTGGAGGGGATTTCACCTGGTGGAACTGGAAGGAATTGGGGGGGGTGAAGTTTGAAATTATTTTATCAGCCAGTAGATTTGCTATGACAGCCTGAATGGTGATGGTGGTACCATTCATCACCAATTCAGTACACTGTTTTATGCTAGTACTTACAACTTGGAGAAAAACAGCTAGAAATGCAAACAAATACCAACAAATTCACTAATTGCAAAACAGATCTAAAAATAGACACTGCTGGAGAAGGTAGATATCACAAATTTATTTAAGCTTTTGTAATGCACAATATAGCTTGTTGTCTGTGTGCAACAGACTTCATCAGAATCTAAAGTACACGCATCAAATGCTGCTTTTAAATGATTCTCCCCCTAACATAAAGTACCTGCAATCAGGTCTTAAAGGTATAACACTATTTTTGGATCTGCTTTGCAGCACTGTTGTGTGTTACTTCTAAGGTTACGGACATAGCCGAAGAAGGCCTTCTAGTTGTCTTTAGCCTGCAAGGCTGTCCTGACCTCGTGGTTGCCTTTGTTGGACTTAATTAGACCTCTTAGTTTCTTGATTAGCTGTATGAGAGAGCACTTGTCTTTATGGCCATAATCAGGAAGAACAACTCCCTTAATTTTTTTTCTTTTAATATACACCCTTTTAGGTGAGGATTACACCACTGGGGTTTGTTTTTAGTGTTTGTTTTGGGTTTATTTCTGGTAAGTACTGCAAACTCTGTGCAGCTATTCACATGTTTGTATAGGGACTCTGCGAATAATTCTGCATAGGTGGCAGTGGTGTGTTTAAGGTTTACACCAAAGCATTTTTTTTGGGGGGGGGGTGCCTGATGGTTGCACAGAGGTGCATGAAATGAACATTGACAAAAATAAAAAAAAAAAACGAAAGAAAAAGATGAATCCTGCAGGGCTCAATGTTGGATAGCATTTTTTCATACTTATTTAATATTAGGGGAAGTATATTCCAAGGAAAGAGAGGTGTTCTTTTTAGAGCTGCTGGGATATGAATCAGACTGGCCTGTTATATTGAATTTTGCATTTATTTTATATTAACATATCAGAAGCAGAATTGTTTGAGTGTTCTACCTGTTATTTTGTTCCCATCGTGCTTTACTGATAATTTATAGAATTTTATAAATGCTGTATTGTTGTGCCTGACTAGACCTCTCTAGTCTCTTCTGCCTACCTAGTACCCTTCCTTAGCCCCCCGTCACCTTTGGTTGTTTTGCTCAAGATAAAAATGTATAAAATAAATGAAAAAAAATTATAGAATGACAAAAAAAGAATACCTGTTGAATCTTCATATTACAACATAACATTGAGATGTTTTGTGACTTGGGGTAAATATAAATTTTTAACCTGGTATTCACTTAATGCATATGTTACAACTAATCATTCTTGTCATTTTAACTGAGTGACATCTCACCATATTTCTGGACTTACATTTCACTGATGCTTCTAGGTGTCAAATATAGCTTGTTTATATTTGCATTAATAATTACAAAACCATGCTACATACAAGATATTAAAAGAGTTCATCTTAAAGCTTACACAATGGGAAACACAAGTGTATTTATATTTGACCTCTGCCTAGTGCATGCAAAAATGTATTTATTGTTGTTCATATAATATTTATTGATATTATAAATATCATGTTTTTCTAAATATCTTGTCGACCAAGTAGCACAGACTGAGCTGTCTAGCCTCATATGAAAGCTGTCAGCTGATTGAACAAAATGTGGCTGATAGTGTGTGCAACTTGAGTTGCTGCTGAGACCCTGTAAGTTGTTTACAGATTATTTAATAGAAAATAATGAAAACAGTCGTTCTCCAGAGGTATAAATGTACTCCCAGATAAAGCCACAACCGTGGCTAACAGAACAATTATCCTGAAGTACTGGTAGAGCAAACCAAGGCACAAAACCCACGAAAATATCATAAAGCAGTTTTATTGATATGAGTGCTTTCACGGCTTAAACTTGCCACTTCATCAGACATAGTAAAATCAGTTTCAACCATTGCTTTTTAAAGAATTTTACTTCCTGATAACAACACATTAACAAGCATCAATTAGATTATTAAACAGATGTAGCACACTTAAAAAATACACATACTAAAACAGCAGTGCTTAGATGTAACATATAAAATATATCTATGCAAGAGCCTGTATACAAAATTATATAAAAAGTTATGTAGATTATTATATAAAATTCATGTGTAAATAAAACCATTCATGCCAATAATATTTGTTCTATTTCAACCCATTGTTTTTATTTTTTATTTTTTGAACCTCCTATTCTTCAAAATAGGCTTAATGCAAATGTTATCATTCAACCCTCTACCTTTATTACATCTCATTCTGATAATCCATCTAAGCTCAGTGGATTCAACCTTATTCTCTATGTCACCTCCACGAACATTCTCATGTCATGGCCCAGGTAGGCTGTGTGGACCACCTTCCCCTCGTCAATGGCCTTGGTGACTGTTTCAAAGAAATCAACCAGGTTTAAGAGGCAGGATCTGCCCTTAACAAAGCCAAACTGGGTAGGATCCAGTGTCTGTAGGTCCCCAATATCTTTATTTATGAGGTCCATGATGATCCTTTCCATAGCTTTGCAGACCAAGCTAGTCAGGCTTATGGGGCGATAGTTTCCAGGATCCGTTGAGGTACCACCTTTGTGGAGAGGGACCACTGTTGCTGAACGCCACTCTTTGGGTACATATCCTGTAGTAAGGCTGAGATTGAACTGTAGTTTTATGTCTGGGTTTAGCTCTTCTTGCAGGTCATGTAGGATGCAGCCCGGGACACCGTCTGGTCCCATTGATGCTGTGTTTTTTTGCTTTGGAGAAGGCAGCTCTTACCTGAGCATCTGATATGTCAGGGGGGCAGCACTCTGCTGGGATAGATATTTGCCCTTTTGGTGGGGGGGGGGAGAAGTTTGCACTGAACCTGTCAGCTAGGATGTTGGCAATGTCTGTGGGTTCGGTGTATTTTTTTGTCATTTTGAACTAATTCTGAGCATATCTGGGAATTCCCACCCAGGTTCCTAACATAACTAAAGAAAGCCTTGTGATTATCCTTAGTGTCCTGTGCAATTTTTCTCTCAAAGCTGGCCTTAGACGATTTTATGAGTGCCCGTAGTTTTTTGCTAATACTGATCAGAGATGCCTTCCCTTTTGGGATTTTGCTGTATCATGTAGTAGCTTCCTCCTTCTATTGTATAGTTTGTTTATGGCTGGGGTCCACCAGACAGGACGCTTGCCTTTGGAGGATTGGGTCTTGGTTTTATTTGGGATTGCATGATCCATGCATTCCTGAAGCTGTTCATAGAATGCGTTTATAAAGGATTCGGTCTGGGCAGATTTTCCACAGGCCCGGGGCTTTGAAGGATTCCACCTCGGTTTTGAGGAGTGTGAAATTTGCTTTAGAGAAGTTTTTCACTGTGGTTTTCAGGGCAGGGGTGGAGTCGGGATGTGAATATCCAGTGAGATTAGTTTATGGTCTGATCTTACCAGTGAGGGATACACTTCTGGTCTGGAGCATAGAGTCCCCATGTTGGTGATGATCAGGTCCAGTATGTTTTCCCCTCTTGTGGGAGTGGTAACAAGTTGTTCCATAGCATTTGAGTTTATAAATTCTAGGAACCTTTGGGCTAGGGTGTTGGAGCTAGAGTAATGCTCCCAGTCTATGTTTGGGTAGTTGAAGTCGCCCAATATAATGGTGTTTGGAGAGACCTTCATATTTTCCAGTGTTCTCAGGAAGGCCGAGTGGGGTTCCTGGGTTTGGGAGGGTGATCTGTAGCAGGCTATAAACTGGAAGGCAGTTTTACCCACTGTTAGTTGCACATGGATAGTCTCTGATGCTTCGTACTGTGCCACCAACCTGGAGGTGTGGGTATCTTTGACGAATATTGATACTCCCCCTACTTTTGTGGTTTGATCCAAGTTTTGGGGCCGAAAAGCATGGTATGAGGTATAACCTGGTAGTGCTGGGGTGCTCTCGGGAGCCTTGAACCAGGTTTCTGTTACTGCACAGATATCGATGTTCTCCATGCTAAGGAGAGTTTTGAGTGCGTGCATCTTGAGGTTTAGACTTCTGGCGTTGAGTAGCATTACTCTTAGTTTTTTATCCATTGTGATACCTATGGAGGTGGGTTTGTCTTTTGAGCCTTGCCTAAAAAAGGCACTATGGGGGTAGCAAGAGCCTTTGCCAATATCCAAAAGCCCAGGGGTGACAGGTGCAAGCCGTCCCTAGCGAAGCATCGTGGCTTGTCGAGCATGTCATCCCAGGCTGACAGGCATTGGATCCCCTTTGAATGACACCAATACTTAAGCCAATTGTTGAAATTGATCATCTTGTCTTCATATTGTGGCATCATTCTTGGTGAGGGTAAGATGCTACTCAAGGTCAGGGTCATACCGGCCTGGGCTACATGCTCAGAGAGCTCCTCTATGTCTCTTTTCATGTAGTCCAGGGAGGTACATTCAGGTCATTCACACCAGCATGGACAATGACTTTGTACTTGCCTTGGAGTGACCTGAGTGCTTGGGTTATGTGGTGGATCCTAGCGCCCGACAGGCAGCTCACCGTGACCTTCTCCTTGATGTCCTTCAAGGATGCATCTGCAGTCATAACATATGGGTTGTCCTGCCTCAGGCAGCCCTTCGGTCGGCTGGATTCCAAAGTCTGGGTCTGGCCTCGGCTGATGTCGCTCTTTCCCCGACGTCAGAACGTCTGGGGTATAAAAGCATCAGCCGACGCCATCTTCCTCAGTCTTTCTTGCCACGCGGTGCCCGAAGCAGAAGCAGTTCGCAAGTGCCGGTCGGCCAGCTCCTTTGATTCAGCTACCGAAGACTTCGGTGTTAAGTACCCCGTTGGGGACTCTTTCTTGCCTCAGCCGATGTCAGATAAAGTAAATAATTGTTTAACTTGTAGGAAAGAAATACCTCATAAGGATTTCCACTCTTACTGTCTCCCTTGCTTAGGCCCAGACCACGACGTCTCAGCCTGCTCTGCCTGTGCTTCCTTCAACCGACGAACGCTTAGGCGTCGGTCAGAGTTTGCAGAGGAATATTTTGGGGCTAACTTTGCGTATATAATGCCGTCGGAGACTCCGACTTCACATGCAGTTAAAACGGAAGGACAAGGACCGACTCGCAGCCAGCGGTTTCGCTGAAACCTTGGTCAGGCCTACAGCAGTGTCTCGGTTTCGCTGAAACCTAGTCCTCGGTGCTTCCTGTTACAAACCTTACCGACTACCTCGGCCTCGGAGGCTCCGCCGAGTCGGTTATTGAACTACCACGGAAACCGTGTCCAGGACATGTCCGACACCATTCCTTTAGACAAGTCCACTCCTGCACGTGGTGCAGCCAGACCCCTGCATCCATGTCCATTAAGGCCTTCTAGGGCTAAAGCTGCCAAGCTTGCCAAAGCTTTGCCTCCCAAGTCTACCTCTCAGAGGCCTTCTACCAGCACTCAAATTCTCAGCCTAGCAGAGGACCTTATCTCCTTAATTAGAGGTTCTCAACCTCACCCGGACAGGGGCTCTCTTCCACCTCCAGACAAAAGGCCCAGGGTTGAGCCCTCTGACCCCCACTCTTCAGATGAGTCTACGGATGAATCTGTGTTGTCAGAGCACCAGCAGGAGGCTTATTCGGCCTACGAGGATTCTGATGCTGAAGAATCTATTCCTTCGGCCTCCCCTCCTGAAGAGTTTTCTTTTGGTGAGACACTGCATTCCATGAGAGAGTATTTCCAATGGCAGGGCCAGGAATTTTCTGATTCCAGAAAAAGATTAAGGACCTTTTACCCTTACCTCAGCATAGGCCTTTGGCTATACCTCCTGTTTTGAATGTTATTGATGATGTGTACTCTGATGCTAGTATAGCCACTGATTCTCTCCCTCCGGCTCCTGCCAAACCTGATAGGTAGTACAGGATTCCGGATTCTCATTTTCACCTGTACAAGGCCCACACTGCAGACCCAGAAACCATTTCACAGGGCCCTAAAGGGGTTGCAGCTGCCACTGCTAAAAACCCTTTACCTTCTGAAAGGGAATCTAGAGCTTTAGAGCGATGGGGAAAGAAAGTTTATACTTCTGCAACTCTTTCTATGAGGGCATTAAATTGTCAATTCCATATGATTCAGTACCAAGAGTATTTGTTAGATGAATTGTATAAGAAACTTTCCTCCTCTGAGCCCATTGACCGTAAATCTCTTCAGGATCTGGTACATAACTCTCAGCAGGTTAGCAACCATTTTCTGCAATGTGGCTATGATGCACTGGAAGCTTCATGTAGGTCAGCAATGACAGGGGCAGTTATACAAAGGCATGCCTGGTTGAAGGAGCAAGCTCTACCGGACCATGTTAAAGCTAAGCTCCTGGATGCTCCAATGGAAAAACAAAAATTATTTGGTTCCACGGCCCAGGAGGTCTTAAAGAAGTTTGAAGAAAAGGCAAAATCTGTGCAAACAGTCAAGGATTTTCTGCAGGTACAACCACCGAGATTTAGCAGAAATTGGCCTAGTAAGAATTGGTCCTTTCCAGACTCAGACAGATCACAGAGAGGCAGGAACAGGCGTACCAGAGGCAGGGGGCAAGCTAGAGGCCACTACAGAGGCCGTCAGTGGCAGCCACCCAACCAGAGAGGTAGTGCAGCTACAGCAACAACAACTGCTACACCAGGACAAACACAATGGCTTATTCCTGACTCCGCCGACCAGGGCTCAATTAGAAGCACCATTGGGCGGAAAGCTTTCTTTATTTTCAGAAAATTGGCATTACATTACAAGGGACTCATGGACACTGCAAATAATAGACAAAGGATACAGGTTCCATTTCCACACATTGCCAAAAAGACAAGGAATGCCAGACCTGCCACCAAATCAGAGGGCAGAGGCTTTGAAGCAAATCACCAAATTGCTACAAATGAATGCCATAGAAAAGGTTCCTCTATCAGAACAAGGCCAAGGTTTTTATTCAAGGCTATTCCTTGTTCCAAGAAAAGAAAATCAATGGAGGCCTATTCTCGATCTGTCCGCACTGAACACTTACCTCATTGTGCCGAAATTCAAGATGCTGACCCTACAGCAGCTTCTTCCCATGCTGGGCAAGGAGTCTTAGCTGGTGACTCTAGATCTCAAGGAGGCATACCTGCATGTCCCCATTCGATAAAGTTGCAGAAGACACCTCAGATTTCTTGCAGGATCAGAGCATTATCAATTCTCAGCATTGCCCTTTGGCTTATCTACTGCGCCCAGAGTGTTCATGAAATCCCTGGCATCAGTAATTGCACACTGCAGACTTCAGGGGATTCAAATCTACCCATATCTGGACGACTGCCTGATACAAGCGGACAGCAAGACAAAATTGTTAAAGGACTTGGACTATGCCATCCAGCTACTACAGGCCTTGGGATACACAGTCAATATCCAAAAATCAAGACTGGTGCCATCCCAAAGGATAACCGTCTTGGGTGCAGATCTGGATACAACCACCCAAATGGCCTTTCTCACAGAAGAAAAACAGAAACAACTTCCGGATTACTTCAAGAATCTGACAAGACAAACTCAGCTAACTGCAAGGAAAATCCTGCAGGCCTTGGGTTTCATGGCATCATGCATAATACTAACCCCACAAGCCAGACTACATATGAGAAGATTGCAATGGTACCTAGGGAGTGTATGGACTCAGCACAGTCACAGCTTAGAAACTCTGATTCCAATCATACCTTGCCTTCAGAAGGAATTCCTGTGGTGGGCTCTAGCCTGCCAGACCAACAGAGGGTTGCCTTTCTTGAAACCAAAAGCAAACCAAACCGTCACCACGGATGCTTCAGACCGAGGTTGGGGAGCACACATGGAGGACAAATGTATCCAAGGGCTATGGTCTCAAGGGCAGATGCAAATGCACACAAACCAAAAGGAAATGCTGGCAGTGATACACGCAATCGAGGCTTTCAAACCTTTCCTTCAAGAAGGCCACCTGCTAATAAGGACAGACAACACCACAGTTATGTGGTACATAAACAAGCAAGGAGGCACGCATTCCTGCCCTCTATGCAGACTGGCTATGAATCTATGGGATCTTTGCTTGAAACACAATATACAACTACAGGCCCAGTTCGTGCCAGGGAAAGACAATACTCTGGCAGACAGCTTAAGCAGAACTACCATGGATGCACACGAATGGATGCTGCACCCAGACATCTTCTTACTCATAACACAGGCATGGGGAAGGCCCGAGATAGATCTGTTCGCCTCACCCCACAATCATCAACTGAAAATTTTTTGCACAAGAACATACCATCCACAAGCATGGAAGGTGGACTCTCTCTCATTCAGCTGGAAAGCCCGAAAAGTCTATGCTTTCCCAACAATCCCATTAATGTCCAAGGGTTTTACTGAAGATCAGGGCAGAACAGCCAAAAGTGATTCTGATAGCTCCAGACTGGCCAAGGCAGCATTGGTTCCCACTGTTGAAGAGCTTATCACAGACAAAACCGTGGCCTCTCCCATCATGGCCTCTTCTTCTGACACAGAACAATTACAAGATCCTGCATCCCAACCTAAAGACCTTGCAGCTAACTGCCTGGAGGATACCATGACTCCTTCCCAGGACAGCTTATCCCAGAGGGTAAAGGACATTATTATGGAAGCTCACCGCCCTTCCACAAGGAAGGCATACTCAGCAAAATGGAAAAGATTTCTCAGTTGGAACACAACAAAAGGCCTTGATGTGACAGTGATGAACATGTCACATATACTGGAATACTTAGCAGAATTGTTCCACAATAGCCTGTCTTATTCTTCCATTAAAATACATGCCTCAGCAATTTCAGCAGAATACAATGTAAATCCTCCTGTCTTTTCGCATCCTCTCTTAAGACAATTTCTCAGAGGAATCAAAAACATCAGTCCTCCAAGGAGACCACCTTTACCTACTTGGGACCTTAACTTTGTGCTGGAAAAACTAACACTTCCTCCATTTGAACCAGCAGCATCGGCAGATCCACAGTTTCTATCCTGGAAAACTGCATTCCTTCTGGCCATAACTTCAGCAAGAAGAGTATCTGAGTTACAAGCTTTAATGGCAGTGCAGCCTTTTCTTATTTTTCATCAGGACAGTTTCATTAAGAACCAACCCAACCTTTATGCCAAAGGTGGTATCTAGAGTATCCTTGAACCAAGCAATTCATTTGCCAACATTCTTCCCAAATCCACAAAATAAAGGGGAGAAACTTCTACACACTCTGGATATCCACAGACAATTACGCTACTATTTGGACAGAACTAAAAGTTACAGAAAGACTGACCAACTGTTTGTAGCATATGCTGCTGGGACATAAGGAAAAGCAATTTCCAAACAGACAATCTCAAAATGGATAGGAAATTGCATTCGCTTTTGCTACTCCTTTCATGGAAAGACTGTTCCTGTGAATTTTAGGCCTCATTCCACGAGAGCCACAGCCACCACTACAGCCTTCCTAAGAGGGGTGGCTACCAAGGACATCTTAGAAGCTGCTACATGGAGCTCCGTGCATACTTTTGCCAAGCATTACAATTTACCCTTATACTCCAGATCCAGAACAGGCTTTGCTACTGCAGTCCTGCAGGGTCTCTTAACTACACCATCATTTTCTTAGTACCTCCACCCCCAGATTGGCTATGGTATTCTACCCATATGTTATGACTGCAGATGCATCCTTGAAGGACATAGTACAGTTTTTTACCTACCATAAATGTAGATGTCCGATAGGTATGCATCTGCAGTCAGGTTTACCCTCTCACCTTCCCCTCTGTGGTATTCCTAGGGTGCTTACCCCTTCATTAGCTAGCTGGGGGAATCTGTTATGGTGTATTTGTTTGTATTAATATATTTATATATATGTATATATTTTTGCATTATGTTTGCAATTTTTGGCATTTTCTCCAAATTTAGCCTTCATAGAGGGCACTTGGCATCTGGGGCAAGAAAAACTGAGGAAGATGGCGTCGGCTGATGCTTTTATACCCCAGACGTTCTGACGTCGGGGAAAGAGCGACATCAGCCGAGGCCAGACCCAGACTTTGGAATCCGGCCGACCGAAGGGCTGCCTGAGGCAGGACAACCCATATGTTATGACTGCAGATGCATACCTATCGGACATCTACATTTATGGTAGGTACAAAACTGTACTTTCAGCCTGGTGAGCGGGACGTCAGTGTGCCTGATGATAGAGTCACCTATTACAAGTGTATCAGGTGTATTGTTTAGCCTTAAAGGCTGTGACTGTTCGGCACACTGGCTTTGTGAGCTATGTGTTGCACGTGTTTTGTTTTGGGGTAGCGGTTGCTTGGGTGTCAGCTTTGGAGGTCTCTGCTGCTTAGGCAGATTTTTATTTAGAGCCTCCGAGTATGTTTTTGTGTGTTTAGAAAAACTAATAATATTAACAATTGCAGCAAATTAATATTAACAGTTTTGCCAAAATAATAATATTAATACAGATTTAATAGTCTCATTTGCTACTCTGCTTCTCTAGTAGTGGTGATATAAAGAACAAAGTGGGAAATGACCTCTGGTAATAAACTTTACTCCTAATAGAACATTTGCTGCCATGTGTGTGTACAGCTGGGCATGGTGCATGTCAGCTGCTGTTGCCATACCCTAGCTTCTGGTGACACTGTGTGCCATACCATTAAAGAATGCATCACCCTGTATTTCTGTTACAGGATGAGTGTAGATACCAGTATTATTCTCATCACCAGGTACATATCTCCTGCACATGTTCTGCAACTTGGACAGTTGTCTTTGTGATCTACCATCCTCACTGCAATCAGGTCAGTATTTTTGCATGCACTTTATTTAAGTTTAAAGTTTATTTTTTACTTATAGGTTCGAGAATATCTTATAAATTTGGACCCCAAGAATCTATCAGTACTAGAAAAAATCCAAAGCAGTTTGTTAGTCGTTTCATTAGATGATGCGAGTCCGTATGCGACACCCGAAGATTATACCCAGGTAAGTGCACAGGCTTGTGCAAAATATTATTCATTTTTATCTTTTAAGTTTATATTCTATGTCTTTTTTTTTTGAATGGTAAACATAGATCTTCAGTTAGAATTAACAATATCATTTATTTACAGCACCCACCCTTGCTGCACAGTAGAAAAGCCTGCCCAAACACCATCCACATAGCCTGGTTTGATCACTTGCTACACTGTGTGTGTGAATGCATTGTCAGTGTTTGTCATGAATATTAATAGTTTGATCATGCCATTGACAGCTGGGCCTAGAAAAACTAATAATATTAACAATTGCAGCAAATTAATATTAGCAGTTTTGCCAAAATAATTATATTAATACAGATTTAAATAATTACTGAAACTTTACAAAATAAATAACACCAGGCAGCATAAAACCATGCGCTCATTTATTCATTAGTAATGCAGTCATCTTATGGGCATCAAAATAATAACTGAAATCACAGAAAACTGCCATACTACTGCAACTGTGCAAAAATGCTAAGTATAAATTTGTAATGGATAAATAAAACTGTACCAAATAACTAACACCAAAATAGTTATCACTTAAAAAAAACTGTAAATTCATGAAACTGCACCAAATAATTAACAGTAGGAAGTATTTCAGGGTATATGCAACATGTTTACTGAATGAATTGAATAACACATTTAATCCACAATGACACAAACATTGTCTAACTTTAAAAGTTTAAATTGTTGTGCAGAGCAAGAAATTAATGAAAACATACTGCAGGCTACTGCAACAGTCCTGCACAGTAATTACTAGCACTAAAAAAGATTGTGCAAGTACCTGAAATTGTTTAACAGTAAAGGTTTCATTTATAAAATCAAGAAAAGCAATATTCATTAACTACCTGAACAGCCCTACACTTAACTGCAGAAACAGTTCTGCACAGTGAATATTGGCATTATTACAAATTTGGCTGTACAGTAAATTGATTACAGTGTCAACAAGGAAAATCAGTCATGCAATGAATCATGTGTGACATTAGTCAGGAATACCCACACCTTTGAAGTCTTGCCCATAGGGGTTGTACTGTAAGTAAATTATGTTGAGTTAACAGATGTTCTTCGTCTTCCATTGCTGCAGTCCTGACTATTGGGTATAGTCCGCGTCCCAGTCGGCCCGAATACCAGAGTATAAGGCTGACGTCGGTCAGGGCGCATTAGACTGACGTCAGTACGTCAGGTTACTAATGCGCATGACCGACGTCATATCCTCAGTCTTTTTTGCCGCATGGTCCGATGCAGAAGCAGTTTTGCGAGTGCAGGTTGGCGTACTGAAATATTTCCGAAACCGGAGTTTCAGACCGAAACAGAGTTGGCTAAGTACCCCGTTGGGGAACATTTTGTTTTTTCTTGCCTCAGTATTTACCGGATGTCAGAAAAAGTGAATAACTGTATTTCTTGTGGGAAACAGATACCTCATAGGGATTATCATACCTTGTGTATACCTTGTTTAGGGCCTGAGCACGACGTTGTTGGTTGCCGCTCTTGTGCTAGGTTTAACAAACGCACTATTAAGAGGAGGTTAGACTGTGCCAGGTTAGTGTTTGGGAAGCGTTGCAATTATAAAATGCCGTGGATGCTCCGGCGCCCGCCTCCAAGAAGCGCAAGGATAAAACAGTGAAGCCTAGGGTTGAGGAACCGGCAGTCCCGGACGTCGGTTCTTTAGAAGACTCAGTGGAGCCGGAGGTTTTGCCAGGAGTTTCCATAGAGTCCCAGGCAGAAACTTTACTCTTACAGGATGTGCCTTCTCAGGAGGTAGGCCAGGCTGAGGGGGCTTCTCAGGTGACTGTTCTTCCCTCTCTTCCCAAGGTAGTTAGGGCCTCTCCTTCTGTTGCCAAAACTTCTTTGAAAGGTAGGCCTACTTCAGCTTCAGTAGGGGCTTCTAGCATTTCGGGTTCTGTTCCTAAGAAACATATGCTTAAAATGGCAGAAGATTTGATTACTATGATTAGGGGTTGTATGCCCCCGCCTGATGAGAGGCCTAGGGTGGAACCGGAGTTTGATAGTTTTGAACAGTGTTCAGAGGCTTCAGAATCTTCTGTGGAAGATATGCAGGAGTATCCTACTTATTCTGATTCTGATGTGGATGATTCCACCCCTACAGCTTCTCCACCTGAGGATTTCTCATTTTCAGAGACTTTGCATTCCATGAGGGGGCACTTTAAAAGGGGAGGGCAGGATTACTCTGACTCAGGAAAAGGCTTAGGGAGTTCTTGTTTTACCCCAGCATAGGCCTTTAGCTATTCCTCCTGTGTTGAATGTGGTGGAAGATGTTTTTGCAGAGGCTTCCCTGAACCCTGACTCTTTGCCTCCTGCTCCTGTTAAGCCTGATAGGTATTATAGGGTGCCCGAAGCTCATAAATATTTGTTTAAGAGTCCTAGGGCGGACCCAGAAACTATTTCTCAAGGGCCTAAGGGTGTAAAGGCTTCTGTGGTTAAAAATCCTGTTCCCACTGATAAAGAGGCAAGGGCTTTGGATAGGTGGGGAAAGAAAGTGTATACTTCTTCCACTCTAGCCATGAGAGCTTTGAATTGTCAGTTTCACATGCTAAAATATCAGAATTATCTCCTTTCACAATTGAAATCTAAGGTGGATGCTTTGGCGGAAGGTATTGAGTGTAAAGAGTTGCTGGATTTGGTTCATGTGTCTGAACAAGTGGGTAAGCATTCTTTGCAATGTGGTTTTGATGCTGTACAGGCCTCCTCGAGGGTGGCTGCTACCAGTTCTGTTCTTCGCAGGCATGCCTGGTTGAAGGATCAGAATTTAGCTGAGCATGTTAAGACAAGGATTTTGGATGCTCCTTTACAGTCTGATGTGTTGTTTGGTTCGCCTGTGGAAGCAGTTTTAAAGAAAATGGAGGACAAAGCTAAGTCTATGCAAACTGTTAAAGATTTTTTGCAGGTACAGCCACCGAAGTTTAGTAGAAATTGGCCTGCTAAGGGGTGGACATATCCTGCTTATGATTCTCAGTCTAGGGGTAGGTCTAGACGTGGTAGGGGCAGGGCTCAAGGTTCTTTTAGGCCTAGAACAGGGAGTTCACCTGCTCAGACTTCTGGTGAGGGCAGGGGTCAGTCCTTTCAGAACAGACCCAATGACCTGTCTTTTCAGCTGCCAGCAGATTCACGTTTGGCAGCTCCTTTGGGAGGAAGACTGTCTCTTTTCAAAGAAAACTGGGATTTAATTACTCAAGACAAATGGGTGTTGGATATCATTCACCACGGTTACAGATTTTATTTCCATACAATGCCCCCTTTCAAAGGCATGCCAGACGTTCCTCCTCAACAAAGAAAAGAGGCTCACAAGCAAGTTTTACAGTTACTTCACATAGGGGCCATCCAGCCAGTCCCTGTATCAGAAAAGGGCCTAGGATTTTATTCTCGCCTGTTCCTTGTACCAAAGAAGGGAAACACGTGGAGACCAATTTTGGATTTATCTATCCTCAACACTTATCTGGACATTCCCAAGTTCAAGATGCTGACGTTACAACAGCTTTTACCTCTGCTGGGCAAAAATCACTGGATGGTAACTTTAGATCTCAAAGAAGCTTACCTTCATGTGCCTATAAGGCTAAGTTGCAGGAAATATCTGAGGTTTGAACTGGAAATTCTCATTATCAGTTCTCTGCATTGCCCTTTGGCTTATCTACTGCGCCCAGAGTGTTCACAAAGGTTCTGGCTCCAGTGATAGCTTACTTCAGGCTTCAAGGAATTCAAATCTATCCTTACTTGGGCGACTGCCTGATTCTGGCTCAAGAAAGGGAAGTTCTTCTACAGCACCTGGAATATGTTATCGCAGTGCTAAGATGCGTAGGGTATTCTGTGAGCGAAATAAAGTCCAGTCTAGTACCCTCTCAAGACATGTGCTTTCTGGGTGTGAGACTGAATACAGCAGCCCAGATGGCCTTTTAACCCCGGACAAACAAAAGAGTCTGTCACTTTACTTCCATCAACTATCTCATCAGTCCGTGCTGACTGCAAGGACAGTCCTTCAAGCATTAGGGTTCATGGCATCTTGTATTCTGGTGCTTCCCAATGCCAAACTGCATATGAGGAAGTTACAATGGTATCTCAAAATGTATGGACACAGCACTGCCAGGATTTGGACACTGTCATTCAAATAATACCTTGCCTTCAAAAGAATTCTTGTGGTGGGCTCAGGAATGTCACCTAAACAAGGGACTCTCTGTGACCCGGCCAGAGGCAAGTCAGATCTTGACGACAGATGCCTCGGACATTGCTTGGGAGCTCATCTAAATGGAAAGTGGATACAAGACAAGTGGCCTGCCAGACTACAGCATCTACATATCAACATGAAAGAGATGTTAGCAGTCCAGTTTGCATTAATGGCTTTCAAGGAGTTACTTCTTCCAGGGCAGGTGTTGATTCTAACAGACAACACAACTGTCATGTGGTACATCAACAAGCAAGGGGGAACACATTCTTATCCTCTATGCAGGCAAGCAATGATTTTATGGGAGACTGCGCTAAGCCTGCGACTAACTCTTCAGGCAAGGTTTCTGCCAGGAGCACAGAACTCCTTAGCAGATGTGTTAAGCAGACAAATCATGGATCCCCACGAGTGGAAACTGGATCTTCATGTATTTCAGAAACTGACAGTGTCATGGGGAACTCCAGACATAGATCTGTTCGCTTCTCCACTAAACCACCAGCTGCCAAAGTATTGCACAAAGGGTTTCATCACACGGCTTGGAAAGTGGATGCTCTGTCTTTCAGTTGGAAAAACCTTCATGTGTATGCCTTTCCACCTCTACCTCTTCCAAAGGTACTGTTAAAGGTCAGACAAGACGGGCCAAGGATGATTTTGATAGCTCCAGATTGGCCTCGGCAACACTGGTACCCTCTACTGCGGAGTCTGGTAAAGAAGCCTCCATGGCCTTTACCTCTGATTCCTCATCTGTTATCTCAGAAGGACGGTCATCTGCTCAATGTCAAGCTACACTCTCTTCATCTAACAGCTTGGCATATTCTGTGTTGAAACACAGCAGGTCTCAACTTCCTCAACAAGTTTTAAATGTGATTATGGAAGCTAGAAGACCTAGTACAAGGAAAGTGTATGCAGAAAAATGGAAGAGATTTTATTTTGGAGTACAGCAAGGCATTTGGAGATTTCTGAGCCTAATTTGAGTGTGGCTCTTCAATATCTTACTGAATTGTTGGACAAAGGTTTGTCCTTCTCTTCCATAAAGATTCATGCTGCAGCAATTTCAGCTCACTATGATTGTGACCCACCTTTGTTTTCATCCTTTGTTCAAGCAGTTTCTTAGAGGGGCAAAGAATATAAGACCCCACGTAGAGCTCCTACTCCTGCTTGGGATCTCAATTTTGTGTTGGAAAAACTTACTCTACAACCTTTTGAGCCTGCAGCTACTGCTGAATTGAAATACTTGTCATGGAAGACTGCTTTTCTGCTGGCTATTACTTCTGCAAGAAGGGTGTCTGAGTTGCAGGCCCTTATGGCAGTAGAGCCCTTTTGATTTTCCATAAGGATAGGGTATCATTACGCACTAATCCTTCTTTATGCCTAAGGTGGTTTCTAGTGTGGCTTTAAACCAAACTATTCATTTGCCTACGTTTTTGCAGAACCTCAAAATAAAGGGGAAAAGATTTTGCACACTTTAGATGTACACAGGCAATTGCGTTATTATTTAAGCAGGACTAAGGATTTTAGGCAGTCTCAGCAGTTGTTTGTTTCTTTTGCTTTGAGTTCTCAGGGCAAGCCTGTGTCAAAACAAACTATTTCTAGGTGGATTGGCTTTTGCATTGCATTTTGTTATTCCCATCATGGCAAGGAGATTCCAGCTGGGATTAGGCCTCATTCCACTAGGGCTACTGCCACTTCAACAGCATTTCTAAGGGGGTGGCAACTAAGGATATTTTGGAAGCAGCTACTTGGAGTTCAGTGCATACTTTCTCTAAGCATTATCACCTTCCTATCTACTCTAAGTCTAGGGCTGGTTTTGCCACAGCTGTTTTGCAAGGCATGTTGTCAGCTCCTACTTCTTTATAATTTGCCAGCCTCCTTACCTCTGCTTTGGGATTCTACCCAATAGTCAGGACTGCAGCAATGGAAGACGAAGAACATAGTACAGTTTTGTACCTACCATAAATGTAGATGTTCGAGGATTCCATTGCTGCAGTCCAATTTTCCCTCCCTCCTTCCCCTCTGTATTTAGGGGTGGTTGTGTAGGTGAGTTTACATGCTTATATTTTTGTATATATTGTTGTATATATTGTACATGTTTTTGGTGCAGGTTTTTTGGGACTTGTCTTTTTAGGATCTTCTGACATCTGGGGCAAGAAAAGACTGAGGATATGACGTCGGTCATGCGCATTAGTAACCTGACGTACTGACGTCAGTCTAATGCGCCCTGACCGACGTCAGCCTTATACTCTGGTATTCGGGCCGACTGGACGCGGACTATACCCAATAGTCAGGACTGCAGCAATGGAATCCTCGAACATCTACATTTATGGTAGGTACAAAACTGTACTTTTCTTCAGGTCTAGGCAGATGTAAAAGTACACTGGCTATTGAACAAGTATGGCTACCATAATTGGGTCTGTATCACTTCATCGAAGTGACTAACCGTCGAAGTCTTATTCATTGAACTTAATCCATCGAAAGCTAAATCTGTCCATCATTCATTTATGCAAATTTTTTCCAAGGGAAAAAACTGGTGGGTCAAATTAGCAACCGTGACAAAAAACACATTATTTACAACCCACCTAGGTGGGCGGCTGCGCCCCCACAACTAAATATACCAACTCTGAGATTGCACTTCAGTGGAGAAAAAGGAAAATTCATGATGACCAACTTTTTTTTTTTTCCCTGGGAAAAAAATTTGTGTAAATGAACGGTCAACGGATTTAGCTTTCAATTGCTAAAGTTCGAATAGGGATTCAATGGTTAGTTGCTTCAGTGAAGTGATATACTTATTTATTTACATTTGTTAACCGGGTAGAGTCCGGCTGGGCAGGTAGCCTGTTTTCAGCGGAGACCTGGGGAGATAAGCTCCATAACAATAGTACAAAAAGATTACAAAAATGTTTAAAAGATTTACAAACAATAGACAAAATTTTGACAGTTGCCAACAATCACAATTTACAAAAAGGGGAATGTAAAACAGAAAACATTACATTTCTTAAGCCTTACTACAGACAGTAATATGAAACTCATTAGATATATTACTAAAAACCATTGTGATATTTTCATTTGGTAAAAGACAGACAAGAAGATAGCAGAATAGAAAACATTTAATCAAAGGCATGGGAAACTAGCCAGGAGTATTACAGGAGCATAGCCATTGTTGAGCAAGGTATTCCTTTAGGAAATTTTTGAAGCTATGATGATCTGTGTTTTTTAAGATATTCTGGGGTAATAGGTTCCACTGTTTGGCTTCTTTGAAGGGGAAGAGAGAGTCACCAAAGTAATTATGCGACTTTGCAACCTTGAATATAAGTTTATCGGATGATCTAAGGGTCCTGGGGTTGGTATTTAGTTGCACTAGGTTAGAGAGTGCAGGGCAGTTTTCAGGTTTTTGGATGATAGAGTGGGCAGTGCTGAGCTGATTGAGTAATAACAGATTGGGAAATTCAAGCCAGTGTAATTTTTGAAGAGCAAGGCAATGATGGGTCCTGTTGGGTATATTAGCAGCAAATTTTGCTATTTTGTTATAGCAGGAATAAAGCAGATGTAAATCAGACTTGTGCAGGTTAGTGAACAGGTGAGAACAGTAGAGAAGACGAGATAGGTGGTGGGATCTGGCTGTGGCTAGTCTGGCATTTTGAGTAAGGTAAGGTTTGGCCCTATACAGAGCATCAAGTTTGATGTGAACTTTCTTTATTGTGAGTGATATGGTTTATTGAATGTTTGGTTGTTGTCTGTTGTGACACCAAGTAGTTTTGTTTGGTTAACTGGTTCTGTTATAGTGCCATTAGTGGAGTTGATGGAGAGGAGGTAGTTTTGCTTTGGATTTTCTGTTAGAGAAGATCATTAATTTTGTTTTGTTTGGGTTTAGGATAAGTTTAAGTTCATTTATGTAATTTTCAATATCTAGAAACTACTTTTGCGGTTTGTCTTGGAGTTCTTGGGGTGTGGGAGCAGAGCAAATAAAAGTAGCGTCATCAGCGTATTAAATGACAGAAGCAGATTTAGTGGCAGTGTTTAGACTATTTGTGAATATAATAAAAAGGATAGAGCCAAGGATGGAACCCTGAATAGTCCCAACAGAGACTGGGAGGAGTTTATTATCCCATTTAGTTGCCTGTTGCTGATTAGTAAGGTAGCTAAAGAACCACTGAGAGCTGTAAAGTTTAGGTTGAAGGAGGCTAGAGTGCTGAGTAGCAGTTGGTGGGATACTGTATCAAAAGCTTTGGACATATCAAGGAATATAGTAGAGACTAGTTGTCCATTGTTTTTGAGGAGGTTGATGTAGTTAGTGAAACTTATGAGGGCTGTGGAGGTAGTGTGTTTTGGACGGAAGCCGTGCTGTGAACTAGATAAGAGGTTATTTGTAGTGAGGTGGTTTAGGAGCTGCTTATGGATACATTTCTCTAAGATTTTGGCTAGGGGTGCGAGAATGGCAATGGGACGATAATTAGAGAGATCTTTAGATGGGCCTCCCTTGTGGAGTGGAATGATATGGGATATTTTCCATAGTATGGGGACATATTGTTCTGCAATGGAACAATTGATTAGAATAGATACGGGATAGGCGATGGAGCTTGCAGCAGTTTTTAAGAAGTCATTAGGGAGTTGGTCAGCTGCTAGACAGGTAGGTTTTAGTTTTGATAGGAGTTTTTTAATATAAAAGGTTTGTATGGGTTTAAAAGAGAAGTGGTTGGGTTTAGAGTTAGTAGAGGTAGGCACTGTAAGGGGTTGGTAAGATTTGTTGTTTAAAAGTGAGGTGATAGATATGATGAAATGAGAGTTAAATTGGAATGCTATACATTCAGTGCTGTTTGCTGTAGATGGTGCAGGAGTAGAGGTTTTGCCAGAGTTGAGGATGTAGTTAAGGTTTCACCAAAATTGTTTGTGGGTTATTTGTGTTTTTGCTGACAAGCTAGAAAATAATATTTTTTGTCAGATAATATTTGCTTCTTAGTTCAGTTTCTTAGTTTGTAAGAGGTGAGGTTTTCTGAGGTTTGGATGTTTGATAAAGCAGTCCAGTCTCTATCCCTTTGTTTAATAACAGATTTAGTATCTTTGGTTATCAAAGGTAGGTTTTTGGCTTTGTAGCAAATTTTTCTTGTTGGAGCGACTCCCATAATTTGGAGGGTATGGGATAAGCAAACACATAGCACCAAACAATTTAATTATGGTAAGACTAATACTAAGAAAGAAGGTATCCTAGAACTGTGGTATCTTAGCTGCACTCCTAAATCCTTTAGGTATGGGATGACAATTTAAAAGCAAAATTCATTTTAAAGTGCTTTTTAATGCACTAGGCCAGAATTTATAAGAATTGTGAAGTACAGTGAATTATTTTAAATGCCACATACTTAAAAACTAAAATCTGGCACAGCTCTGGCACACATTCATGTCTACCTTGATTTTTTCTAAAACATTGTAAACATCTAACCACTCCAGCCTTGACGTTGAAGCATATTTTTATATGTCAAACACTGCAACACTGATTATGACAAAAGACTACAGTGAGAAACTTCTCAAAAGCCGACTTTACCCTTCTCAAGACTGAGATGGTATCATTTAAGCCCTCAGGGCCAATGGAAACCACATCCCACAATGCTGAATCCTACACAAATGCTTTCTACGGACATCTCCAAGAATGCATGGATCATGCAATCCCAAATAAAACCAAGACCCTCTCCACCAAAGGAAAGCGTCCTGTCTGGTGGACCCCAGCCATAAACAAATTGTATAACAAAAGAAGGAAGCTACTGCAAGACAGATCAAAATCCCATAAAGGGAAGGCATCTCTGATCAGCACTAGAATAAATCTACGTTCTCTCATAAAAATATCCAAGGCCAACTTTGAGAGAAAAATTGCCAAGGACACTAAAGATAACCACAAGGCATTCTTCAGTTATGTTAGAAACCTGGGCGGAAACACTCAGATATGCTCAGAGTTAGTACATAACGACAAAAAATTTTCCGAACCCACAGATATTGCCAACATTCTGGCAGACAGGTTCAGTGCGAATTTCTCCCCTCCCTCACCTCCAAAAGAAGAAATACTCATCCCAGCTTAATGTAACCTCCCTGTCATCTCTGATGTCCAGGTGAGAACCGCCTCAACAAAGCAAAAACACAGCATCTATGGGACCTGATGGTATCCCGGCTGCGTGATACGAACTCCAAGAGGAGCTAAACCCGCATATAAAAATGTTATTTAACCTTAGCCTTACTACAGGATATGTACCTGAACACTGGCGTACAGCAACAGTGGTACCACTCCACAAGGGAGGCTCCACTACAGACCCTGGGAACTACCGCCCCATAAGCTTGACCAGCCTGGTTTGCAAAGCTATGGAAAGAATTATTATGGAACTCATAAACAACGACATTGGGGACCTACAGACACTTGATCCCACCCAGTTCGGCTTTGTAAAAGGCAGATCCTGCCTTTTGAACCTGGTTGACTTTTTCAAAAAAGTCACTAGAGCCATTGATGAGGGCAAGGCAGTCCATACAGCCTACCTGGACTTGGCTAAAGCCTTCGACACAATACCCCACTCGGGGATCATAGAAAAGCTAAACAGCTTAAAAGTAAACCCATATGTCACAAGATGGGCTGCAAACTGGCTAAAGAACAGAACTCATAAAGTCACGATTGCGGGAGCCATGTCAGACTCAAAGCCAGTCACAAGTGATGTCCCACAGGGCTCTGTCCTGGGACCCCTCTTGTTCGGCATTTACTTCTCAGATGTGAAAGCAAACATGGGAGGGTTGTGGCTGACAAAGTTCACAGATGACTGCAAACTAGGCGCCATAGTCGATACACCAGCTGACACATACATCCTACAGAAAGGCCTCACCGAAACGGACAACTGGTGCCGGAATCACGGCCTTAAACTGAATGCCAAGAAATGTATAGTCATCCCCTTTGGGAAAAACAAAATACCCACAAATTATCACATAGACAGTAACCCACTGAGTACTGAAAAAGTAATCAGAGACCTGGGGACCCAAGTTGATAGTGACCTCTCATTTGACACCCACGTTGCCATAGTGGTTAGAAAGACTTTCTACCTTGCCCACCTTATCATGAAAGGGTTCACATCCAGATCAAAGGAGGTCATCGTGCCCCTGTACTCCACCCTTATCAGGCCCATGATTGAGTACAATGCCCCATTTGGTATGTACCTCACCTGGCCAACAGCTGGAGAGACCCCAGAAGTACCTCACCAAGAGGATCAAGGGTTTCCAACATATGTCATATGCTGCCAGGCTAAAGAAACTCCAGCTCTATTCAGTAGCATACCGCCTGCTCAGAGGTGATCTGTGCCTGACATACAAGGCCATGTCCAACCAGGAATTGATGGACATGCTCCACCTCAAAAAATCAAAATCCATAAGAACCACGAGAGCCAAAGATTTAAACCTCAGTACAAACATGAATAGAACATGCTGGAGGGACAGATTCATAACTCAGAGGCTTCCCATACTCTGGAACAAAATCCCAGTCCATGTTAGGCAGAGCCCCTCACTGACTCTCTTCAAGAGAATCCTGGGCTTTGGACAGATTTGGCAAAAGAGTTTATACCTCTTCCACGTTCACCTTGAGGGCATTAAACTATTTATCTCACTTCACGAAACTGCAAAGGGACTTTCTAAAGGAACTTTCTAGCTCGACCTCAGGGTCCCTGTCTGCTGGGGATCAGAAATCCTTTTCCTCTAGACTTGCTACCGTACAGTCACTAGCTAATGTGTCCATGAGGTTGATTTTCCATGCTGCAGAGGGTACTTCAAGGGCAGCCAGTTCGGACATTGCCATGAAATGCAATGCCTAGATAAGGCTGTGCAATTTTGCGGAGCCTTTCAAACAAGCCTTTATTAATGCTGCCTTTGACAGCTCCACCTCATGTGGACCAACCATTCTTGAGATTTTCTCCAAGAGTGAGAAGGATGGAAAGACCTTGTCTGCCGTCAAAATCAATTTCTCTATCCCACAAAGGATCTTTTCTAGGAACCAGCGTGGGAGTAAAAAAAATGTGGTTTCTAAAGTCGCAGGGTACTCTTCAGGACACTCAGTGAGATTTTCCCCAGGGCAGAGGGGGAATAATCAAAACAGAAGACACCACCCACACAGTCGAGGAAGTCAGCAAAATCAGGGGTCATGGGAAACCTTTCGGGACAGGTCCTTCCAGATCCTTATAGAGATCCTGAACAGTTGCCCGATTGCCCTGGTGCTATGGATCATATCCAGAGGATACTTCATTCCCTTTATGGAAATTCCAAAGAGAAAATATTACCTCCCCAATGATCCACCCAATCAGAGGGAGGACATGGCCCATGAACTAGAAAAACGTTTGCAAAAAAGAGTCGTCCAAGATGTCCCCGATCAAGTTGGATCAGACCTTTACTCCAGATTCTTTTTAGTACCCAAAAAGACAGGAGACCTGAGACCTATTCTGGATCTGACCTCTCTAAACAAATCGGTAAAACACACGAAGTTCAGGATGGTCACAATCCATTCCATGCTGCCTCTTTTGAAGGGGAAGAAGTGGATGTGCTCTGTGGACCTGAAGGGCACGTACTACCATCTAAAAATGGACAGAAACTCCAGGCAGTTCCTACATTTCAGACTGGAAATCAGTCATTACCAGTTCAGGCCATCCCTGTTTGGTCTCACCACAGCCCTCAGGGTGTTCACCAAATGCTTGGCAGTGGTGGCAGCACATGTCAGACTGCAGGGCTTCCAGATCTTTTCGTATCTGGACAACTGGCTTCTGACTGCTCCAGCAATGCATCTATTCATTCGAGCCAGAGACTACGTACTACAGCTAACCCCAGTTCTGGGGATAACATCACCATGCAGAAATCCCAGTTGGATCTGGTTCAAGTCATAGATTTCATTGAGGCTCATCTGGATGCAAGGACATCCTGTGCTTATCTGACGACAGACAAAATGAAGAATCTGAGAAGTCATATCAGCGAAATTCTAACCATACCTCAGCCTCCAGCTGGGTTGGTTCTCAGCGCACTGGGTTCAGTGGTGGCTATGATAACTCACCAGCCCATAGCTTGTTTCCACATGAGGATATTACAATGAAGGTTAGCAGTTCAATGGAAAGGCTGCAACAGGCTCTGCCACAGCTTGCTGTGAGGGAAAGGGTAGTTTGCTTTTTATTTCTTTTATTTCTTGTATTTTGTATTACTTTATTGCCTTTTTCTATTTTGTATGCTGTGATTTGTTTTCTTTACACTGTGTTTTACTTGTATTCTGCTTTTAACTGCATATTAAAACTTGAAAAGAGAGCGCAGCTCTGTCTCTTGTGAGTCAAGTTAAACACCACTGTCTTTCTAGTTGCCTGCCCCCTAATGTTAATTTAAACATATGTCTTGTTCCCTTTCTCCTTTGACTGGCTGGTGTAAGTAAGCTCAAAATTATCATTTTGTGAAATCACTTCCTTCAACTATTTAAATTGATTGGCCATCCTACTGTATTCCATAGTACCAGAATACAAAAGTGCCCACCCCCTTTCAATCTATCTTGCTCTTTTAAAAATAGTGGCTCTCCACTAAAATTTAAATTTCTAGACAGCTAAGACTTAAGTTACCCACTTTCATACCTAACTGCTTAGTGCACACTGCAGTGTTGAGGATAAACCATTTTTTTCATCTTACCTTTAAGCATCTGTTGCAAGACCAGCAGTTATTGACGAGCCCACATTCTGCCTCTCTCTTGGGATTAGTGCTTCTGTTTTCTCCTGGTGAGAAAAGGAGAACAGAGACATTATTTTCTGGAGACTGCTGATCACCAGAAAGCCTAATAACTGCTTTACAGTGACAGCTTGGACTGTGCGCTTATATTCTGATCCTGGTGAGAGTAGGAGCAGAGTACATTGATTCCTGACTGTTTCTGGTTGGAGAGTGAGTGTCTGTGCTTAACGTACATGATTGGTCTGGTTGCTATTAGAGGCATCTTCCAGAAAAAGGCTGCAAGCCTATAGACCCTTGCATCATCTGAGACAAGACTGTGGATCACAA
Organism: Protopterus annectens; assembly: GCF_019279795.1. Lineage (NCBI taxonomy): Eukaryota > Metazoa > Chordata > Ceratodontiformes > Protopteridae > Protopterus > Protopterus annectens. The sequence goes on from NC_056732.1 coordinate 1,445,365,782, forward strand.
ATAGGCTGTGGCCTGCTTTTCTTCGTGGGATTGGTGCTAACATTTTGCTTCTGGTGAGAGAAGAAGCAAAGGAGCATTGCATCCCAACAGAGTGAAGCTGTGGTGAAACCAGTATTAGTAGTTGCCAGGCAGTAGCCATTCATGCGACTCCCCTCTTTTCATCATTCTTGACAAGCTAATTCTTTGTTTTCAGTAAGTGCTGCTTGATTTGTTTATAACTTCAGAATATCTGCCTGAATACTTCATCCTTAAATTTTCAGGGTCTACGTACGAGTTTCCCCTCAAGTGTTTGAGAGTGCTCTGTACAGACTCAAGACACATTGAGTGACATTTTTTCTTGTAAAAGCACAATTGAAATTTCTCCAATATCTAGTTGCACATAGGACAACTAGTTTGCAGTGACCAGCAATGTCCACATAGTGGTAAACCGAATACTCCTGACAGTGACTGATATTCTCACTCCAACTGTCTAATCAATAAAATCGGGTCTGTTGCCATGATGAATATGAACTTCCTACTGTCTCCATTACTAGCTTGATGGATATGGGCATCCTTAGGTAATGTATAAAATTGCCTCATGTTTACTGACAACCAGTTATTTCTCAAACAAACTGATATGGCATGTGAGAGATGTATTTACACAATGTCACTGGAGGCAAAGTTCTCACATAAAAATACTCCTAATATCAGTAAGTTGTCAGTAGTACACACGCTGCACATTTCACGCACAATTCAAAGCAGACATATAGACCTACATATGCTGAGGCACTTGCATGTAACCTTCCTAAACCACAAAGACCTCCTAGACGAAGTACACATAACAAACACCCTCAGCAGCCCCAAATGCACTCTTTCAAAACAACACCCACATCAACACATAGAGCTTTATCTCATGGAGCCTCTGCATCTAAGCCCGTAAGGCAAGTCACCACACAATCAAACATTCTAGTCATTGGAGACTCCATCATGCGACACACTGATGTATCTCTCACCAGGCTGAGTAAAGAGAAAGTTACAGTCGGTTGTTTATCAGGGGCTAGGATCACATTACGCATGCACCCAGGTCATTGGACCACAAGTACCAATATGACTCAGTCATAGTCCATGTGGGAGTAAATTACCTGAGATGTACCTCCGTAGACTATATGAAGAGAGACATCATGGAGCTCACAGAATGTGTGTCTCAGGCTGGCATGAGCCCAGCTTTGAGCAGCATTTTAAATTCTCCAAGGATGATGCCACAATATGAGCAAAAGATGATTGAATGTAATAATTGGCTTAGTTTCTGGTGTTATTCTAAGGGAGTGCAATATTTGTCAGCATGGAAGGAGATGGTCAGCAGACCACGCTGCTTTACCAGAGATGGTCTGCACCTCTGATCTCTAGGCTTTCGAATATTAGCTAAAACATTGTCTTCCCCCATAGTGCCTTTTTTAAGCAAAGCCAAACTGAAAGTACTTCCAACATAGCAAATCAAAACCAAGAAAATCTAAAGGTTTTACTGATCAATGTTAGAAGTCTAAACAAAAGACTTCACTCCCTAGAAGTTCTATTTACCCTAGAGAATGCTGATGTCTGTGCGGTCAATGAGACATGGTTTAAAGCTGCAGAGAGCACACCAGCAGTGCAAAGTTATATGTATCATGGGCATTTATTAAGAAGGATATGATAGGAAGTTTCTAGAAGTTATGTCAGTTTAGGCATTGCTGTCTGCGTCTCTCTGTCAGAGACATGGGGGCCAGACCCAGGGTGAATTTCCGATTTCCCCTCCTTTGGTCAAGGTTATGCTTAAATAGGGTTAGGTGTGTACTATGCTTCACATGGATGGGGGAGTCCGTTCCAGAGCATGGGAATCCGCTGACACATATATCTGTCTAGTCAGCATGTCTTATTTATGTCACAAGCAAAATTTAAATCCTTGAATCTAGTGGTTCTGATGCTTCTTGTTTTGCGAATGTGCTAAAGGTCCATCAGAGCTAGATCCAAGCATTTAAGAGACACAGTATAGGGGTAGGGCTTTAAGGCGATCCATACGGGACAATGTTGTTATACCTTGGATTCTCCTGGTAAGGAACCTTTTTGAGCATTCCAACTGTTGCATATGTCTGTCCAGGTACATGGCAAAGAGGGCATTATACTCTATGATGGGTCTGATACGGACTGGGTAAAGTGGCAGTATGACTTCCTTGGACCTGGATGACATGCCCCTACTTATAAGTTGGGTGAGACAGAATGATTTTCTTAATACGAAAACTCACCACCAATTTTCTTAATAGCCATATTTGGTCAAAGGACAGATTACTGTCTACATGTGTACCCAGATTCCTGACTACTGGTCCTACTCTTAGGGGTGTCTTATCGATGGAGGAATTAGCCTGGGTGGCAGTTTTGCCAAAAGGCTTGTTAATGCATTCAATCCAAACCACTATCGAAAAATGAAAATCACGACCACTGGTTAAGACCCAAAATACTTTATTCTGTAGCGCCTCGGTACACGACCTTCAAGGAGTTACAAACTCCATCTAAAAATGTGCTGTCTTTTATATAAAATTCAATCAGTCAGTTACACAATTAAACAATTAAATAAAATACTTCCAATTAACCTCTCCATTCAGTCCCATAGGGACCATAGTGTCATATTTAAGAATAAAAACAGATTCCTTGTACAGCAGTTTCTCTTGCAAAATAACATTGTCATCATCTTTAACAAATATTTGCTCTAAAATACAAGGATGACATGCCCTTACTTATAAGTTAGGTGAGATAGAATGATTTTCTTAATACCTTTGCCATATTTGGTCAAAGGCCAGATTACTGTCTACATGTGTACCCAGATCCCTGACTACCGGTCCAACTCTTAGGGGGGTCTTATTGATGGAGTAATTAGCTTGGGTGGCAGTTTTACCAAAAGGCACGTTAAAGCATTTCTTGACATTTCATTTTAATCCATGACTTTGGCACCTGTCATTTGTCTGTGTTAGACACTTTTGTAAGATGTTTGCGTCATGGGGGAATCTATGATTGCTTTTTATTTGCAGTCATGTGCAAACTTAGTCAGCCAGAAGCTATTGACATTAGTCTTTATCTCTGAAAAATAGAGGCCAAATAAGAGTAATCCCAGCACGGTGCCCAGAGGTACCCCACTGGTGACCAGACCTTGGGTCCTGTCTATGAGCCAGCTGTTAATCCGGCAAGTTATGTAGGGGATTATGCCCAGTTTGGTGAGTTTGTCAACCATACCCAAGCTGGGTATTGTATTGAATGCCTTACGCAGATCCAGGTAGGCAGTCTGCACAGTTTTCCCCTAATCCATTGCCGTGGTGACCTTCTCAAATAAGTCCATAAGGTTTAGTGGGTATTGACTTTCCTTTGACAAAGCCAAACTGGGTTTGGTACAGTGTCTGAAGGTTGCCTGTGTCATTGTCCATCATATTCATGATAATTAATTCCATGGCTTTATATAGCAGACTAGTCAGACTGATAGGTGTGCAGTTTTTGGGGACAGTTGATGGTCCACCCCTGTGAAGTGGAATAACCATTGCAGTTCTCCATTCTCATGGAACAAAGCTTGTTTTGAGGTTATAGCCGAAAAGTAACTCAAGTGGTCCTGATAGGTCAAGCTTCAAGCATTTAGGAGGAATACCTGGATATTGTCTAGGCCCAATGAGGCTGTGTTTTTGGCCTTAGCAAGTGCTGGCAGGTCCCTGTTAGTTGGGGGGGGGGGGGTATGCTAGTAGGTATTTCATAGGTGGAGTTGGGGATGGGGGGGGGGTGGGAGGGTGAAGTCAGATTAATTTGTCAGCCAGCATATTTCACTATGTAACTTTGCTCAGTGAAGGTGACACCATTGACCGTCAGTTTGGCAGACTGATGTGTACTGCTTTTGAGGTTTTGGACATAGCTATGGAAGCCTAGTGGTTGTCTTTACCCTGTGAGGCTACCTTGACCTCATACCTGACCTTATTGGACTTGATTAGTCCTCTTAGTATCATTAGAGAGCACCTATCATTATGGGAGTTGCTCTTCCTGATTTTAGTCATGAGTTTTTTCCTTTTGTTATGTACCCAATTAAGCTTAGGATTCCATCAATGTGGTTTGTTTTTAGACTTTGTTTTGGGTTTACTTCTACTAGATACAACAGCCTCTACACAGCCATTTACATGGCTGTACATGGTCTCTGTCAACAGTTCCCCATATGTTGCTATGAACTCAGGGGTGGGCGGGGCATTGAATTTTGACAAACTATCACTTAATAGGATGCATTTTACTTTGGAATAGTTCCTAACAGTTTTCTGTGAACCATGAGACCATTGCTAAATTTTCTAACAATGCCCATATCTACTAAGGTGGCTGTGGTGACAGAAATGGAATATCCCTATTGTTTGTACCTGCATTTGGGTGGGCTTCTGTAGGTCATGGACTGAGTTATACAGAGACCTTCTTGGGTGGTCTCTGGGATTTGGGACTTGAGTAGATTAGATTGTGCTAAGATTTGATAGTTTAATGTGCAGGCTAGCTACTCTAAGCTTCTCTCAGTACAGTGGTGGTGTTGTAGCCACACTAAGTTGCATGTATCAGTCCTGAGGAAAGTTTTATAGATAACATTTTTTTCTTTCTGGGCATTTGTGTCTGTACAGTGCCCTCTTGATGTAGTAATGCCAAGAAAGATTGCCTTAGAGTATAATGCTAGAACAAACAGCATAAACAAACTACCTTGACAAGGCATTTTCAAGTATTAGGGACCTTTAGAAGGATTTAAATGCAAACTCAACAAATAAAGCAAAAATAAAGTACTAGTACTCTAAACAATTAATGGAAATGCAAAACACTAACATAATCTCTTATCTGCCAAAGACTTCAGCTACCCCTCCATCACCTGAGAAAACTACTCAAGCACCAATGCACAGGTCTACTTTAATTAAATGAAAGTGGAATCCGTTGAATACGAATCTGTCGACACATAAACAGCGAAATGTAAGCATCGAAACCACAATAGTCGGCCAACCCCAACGCCAGTAACATACTACCTACGCAAACACAACAAAAAACACTTACATACACTAACCAAAACCCTACTACTAACCCTAAATTAAAGCACCAAAACCCCACTTGTAACCCTACACTAAACCCCACATACACAACTATCTATGCACTACCCTTAACCCCTCCCTAACCCTAAGGTCCGTAACTACTGCACACTTAACCCTACAGAACTATACCCACACAAAGTAAATATTCCACACACATACACTTAACAAAACCCTACACTAAACCTTACATACATTACCTATCTATGCACTTACCTTAACCCGCACCCTAACCCTAAGGTCTGCAACTATCGCACACTTACCTTACGGAGCTATACCGCAGGCAGGCCAACTATGACAATTCGACATTTCTGATTTCGCTATTTAGTGCGTTCGTTTCCGCGTTTCGCTGTTTACGTGTTAACGGATTTGTATTCGACGGATTCCGCTTTCATTTAATTAAAGTAGACCACCAATGCACTGGCCCAGCGCTTCCTGGAATTCATCTGTTCTAATGCCCTGGACCAGCTCATTCGTACCCCCAGTAGAGGAAGCAACATCCTTGACCTGGTTATTACTAACAGGAGCAACCGTTGCTCTACACCAATAGTCAATTCCTCCCTGGTTAGATCTGACCACAAACCAATCACCATGGAAATCCACATCTCATCCACACCTCTCACAAAGGTATCCACCATGAAAAACTTCTCCAAAACTGACTTTGGACTCCTAAAAACAGAGGTGGCTGACTTCACAGCACCCATGCCAATGGAAAATAGATGCATGACTGCCGAACCATACATCAATGCACTGTATGTACACGTACATAAATGCATGGAACTAGGCATACCCAACAGAACCAAGATGCGCTCCCCCAAAAAAAAGGAAGCCAGTCTGGTGGTCCTCTGCCATTAATAAACTTTACAACAAAAGGAAGAAACTGTTGCAGAAAAAGGTGAAGTCCCAAGACTGGAAGATTCCCTGATTGGCCTCAAAAAAAGTTGAAATCCCTCATCAAAACATCCAAAGCCAGCTATGAAGGCATAATTGCAGCAGACACTAAAACCAACCACAAAGCCTTCTTTACTTATATCAAAAATCTCCATGGCAATACCCAGATTTGCTCTGAGTTATTGCACAATGGTACCTCCTATACTGAGCCAACGGATATTGCCAGCATACTGGCCGACAGATTCAGTGCCAACTTTACCCCCCCCCCCAAAGGACCAATCTCAATACCGGAAGAATGCCAAGCACCCTGCATTACTGCAGCACAGGTTAAAGCTGCATTGTCTAAGCCCAAGAATACAGCTTTCATGGGACCCGACAATATCCCTGGCTGTGTTCTTCATGAATTACAAAATCAACTGACACCACATCTGTGTGCTCTGTTCACTCACAACCTCACCTCAGGCTTTGTCCCTACCGAATGGCGCACTGCTACAGTCATCCCTCTCCATAAAGGAGGAGCGACTACAGACCCTAGGAATGATTGCCTCATTAGTCTGACGAGTCTGATATGTAACGCTATGGAGCTCATCATCATGGACCTAATTAACAAGGATATAGGGAATCTCCAAACTCTAGATCTCACGCAATTTGGTTTTGTGAAGGGTAGATCATGCCTGCTCAATATGGCTGACTTCTTTGAGTCGGTTACCAGAGCGGTGGATGAAGGTAAGGCAGTTCATACAGCCTACCTCGATCTGGCAGAGACCTTTGATACCATTCCTCACTCAGAAATTATTGATAAACTTACCAAACTAGGCATCAACCCCTATATCGTTAGGTGGGTTGCAAATTGGCTCTCAGATGGAACACACAGTGTGAAAGTAGTGGGCTCCCAAGTCAGACTGCCGACCAGTCACGAGAGGAGTCCCACAGGGATTGGTCCTGGGTCCTCTCCTGTTCGGCATCTACTTCTCAGACGTCCAGACCAACACGGAGGGACTCTGGCAGACGACTGCAAGCTGGGAGCCATTATTAACTCTCCAAGTGATGCAAACATCCTACAGAAAGGCCTCACTGAGATCAATGATTGGTGTCAAAACCATGGCTTTAAGCTTAATGCCAAAAAATGCGTTGTCATCCCCTTTGGGAAAAACTCAGTTCCCTCTAATTACCACATTGATGGGAGCCCACTGAACATTGAAGGCGCTATAAGAGACCTGGGGACAAAGGTTGACAGCAAACTCTCCTTCGACCACCACATTGTCATTGTGGTCAGAAACTTATTTTATGTGGCACATCTCATTACCAAGGGTTTTACATCCAGAAAGAAAGAGGTCATCATTTCTCTCTACTCTTCCCTCATTAGACCACTCATAGAGTATAATGCCCCATTTGGCATGTACCTCACTAGACACCTGCAACAGTTGGAGAGGCCATAAAAGTACCTTACAAAGAGGATCCTAGGCCTTAAACATATGTCCTATATGGACAGACTCAAAAGAACTGCAGCTATTCTCTGTCTCATATTGTCTACTAAGATGTGATCTTTGCTTGACTTACAAAGCCATGTTTGACTCAGCTCTGTTAGAAATGCTACATCTAAAGAAATCCCAATCCTTCCTCACCACACGCTCCAAAGACCTCAACCTCATTACCACAATCAACAGAACATGTTAGAGGGACAGGTTCATAACCCAGAGACTGACGATGCACTGGAATACACTTCCCATGCATGTCAAGCAGAGCACCTCACTAGACCTTTTCAAGAGAAATCTTGATGAGTGGATGGGAAATAGAAAATTCACCCCAGGGATCACTCCAGTGGCTCTAGTTGATAGAGGCACTGGGAACTAATGGCAGCCAGGGCACTACTGTGGGCTAGGCTTGTAAACGCCCCAGGGCCATTAGCCTAGTTCACACCTATGAACCTATGACAGAGCAGGATTAACTCGACTCCCTCGGAGCGTGGAGAGGGTGACAGGCAGATGGGAGCTCTGGGAAAATGAGCAGGAGATGATTTGTAGTAAGGGAGATTTACTCAAGTCCAATACTTGTTTGCTGGATTAGTATTACGCATATATGGAAAACAGTGGGTGGGAAGGTACTTAAATAGGTTACACAACAGACAGTAGCAATTAAGGAGGAACTTTGGAAGTCAGATTACTGTAAGGGGCAGAAGCCAAAGACACAGCTTTCAAAAACCACAGCAAGAGAAGGGAGGGAGGCTTGGGAAAGAATTCAAACTGGAGCTCAAGTCCTGTGGTTAGAATTTCAGAAACTTTTAGCTTAATGTTTCATGGAGGAGCAGACTCAAAGAACAGGGGAAAACCGGTATCAAGGCAAACACAAGGGTACTGGAATGCAATGTTCTGCAGGTGTATGCAACTATAAAAAGTGCTGAAGCACAAATCCTGGAGCAAAATTCACAGTATTACCACTAGTCCCACCACAGACTAGGGCACTAGACTACTGGAATGCAACTTTAAGGAAGTGCATAACAGTCATAAAAAGTACTGAAGCACAATTTATGGAGCGGAATTCACAGTACTGCCACTATTGCAATCCTGCCACAGACTGTGGCACCAGACTATGCAGAAATTTGCCAGTAACCCCATAATAAATGAGGCTGAAATCTGGCAGTAGAGCACAGTCCTTCCACAACCCCAGACTGGGTTCAGAATTCAAAATGCAACCTTTTATATGTAATTCTACTTATGGAAATAGAACTGCAATGTAATTTTTAAACAGTGCTAATGTATTGCACCAATACACAATCTTCACACAACTGTAAATTAAGCTACAAGACTAAACTCCTAGAACAAACTACAATAATTCCAACAGCTTTTTGGGCCAAAACATGGACAAAAAGCTACGAAGTACAAAAACTATTACTACACAGGTCAGTGTAAGTGCAACTTAAATATTTAAGCAGAAGTTGAATAAAAGCTTTTTTTACTTTTTTGACAAAAAGTTTGTATCTCACACTTGTCAGTCTTTTTTTCTAAACATATTTATTAAATCTTCACATATGACAAAGGCAATCTTACATTTATATAAATGAAAAACATACAAAATGATAGCACTTTAGTTGCAGTTTACATCACAGACACAATTGAAACAACTTAGTTGCAAACATTATACATCACTTATAAACCATCCAGTCATTGTCAGTTAAGCAATTTATGGCTCATTGAAATCCTGCCTCTTAAACCTTGTATCTACTCTGTATATATTGTTCCCACAATTTCTATTATTTCCTGTGTAATTTGCTCCTTCCCTTTTCTAAAGATCCCAGTTCCAGTTGTTTTATCTCTGTTACTATATTCACTACTTCTAGTAAAGTTGCTCTAGACTTTGACTTCCATTTTCTAGTAACTGCTTTTTTGGCAGCCACCATAATTAGACTCATCAAGGCTTTGCTGTGTATAGGCAGATATTCTTCATGTTTCACTGTTGCAATCATTACATTTGAGTTATCTGCCTGCAGGTAGCCCTCAGCCGGCCTGAATATCAAAGTTTTGGATTCCTGCGTCTGATGCTGTCTCTTCTTCCATGATGTCAGTTCGTCAGGGGTATAAAACATGCAGCCGACACCATTACATCAGTCTTTCTTGCCACGTGGTACCCAAAGCAGAAGCAGTTCGCAAGTGCCAGTCGGCCAACTCCTGAAATTTTCGAGTTTCAGAACCGAAGTCTTCAAAAAAGCTAAGTATCCCGTTGGGGATCTTTTTTCTTGCTCTTAAACCAATGTCAGTAAAAGTTAACAATTGTCTTACCTGTGGAAAGCAAATACCTCATAAAGATTTTCATTCGTACTGCATTCCTTGCTTAGGCCCAGACCACAACGTCCCTTGCTGTCGGTTTTGTGCTTTATTCAACCCCTGAACTATTCGTCGTCGGTCTATTTTTGCAGCAAATTATTTTGGTACCAGAAATGTCATCGGTAAGCCATCCGACTACCGATATTCCGAAAAAACGTAAAGATAAAGATAGAGACAGACCGCATAGGTCCAAAACTGCCGATGATGCTTCCGCTAAGCTAGTCGCCAGTTCGCCGGTACTCAGGCGCTTTCGCAGCCCCTGATACCCACTACTTCAGATTCGCAGGCCTCTGCTCAGACCCATTTGGAGTCTGGTATGCCGCAAGATGCTTCTTCGACTATGGAACCTGCAGATGTCTCTACCTTGGATGGGTCCAGAGCCGCTGTGCAGGCACCAGCTTCTGAGGGTGTATTCAGGCCTACAGACTTGCATTTCAAACCGATGCCATCTTCTTCAAGGCCTAAAACTCGACCCACGCCTAGAAAACCGACGCCCAAACCGCATGGTCAGGCCCATATGCCTAAAAAACAAATGATAAGAATGGCTGAAGACCTTATTACTTTAATTAAGGGAAGCTAGCCTTCCCCCTCTAAGAGACCTAGAACTGATCTTCCTTCTGATTCTTTTGATCAGGATTCTGAAATTACTGTTTCTTCTGATTACCAGGATTTACCCTTATCTACCTATGAGGATTCTGATGCAGAGGATTCCATTCCCTCTGCTTCCCCTCCAGAAGATTTTTCTTTTGCTGAAACCTTGCACACTCTTAGGGAACATTTCTGCTGGGAAAGCCAGGATTACTCTGACTCCAAAAAGATTAGGGAATTCCAACTCCTCCCTCAACACAGGCCTTTAGCTATCCCTCCTATCCTGGACATTGTAGATGATGCCTTCTTGGAATCTAGCCTGGCCCCAGACACTTTACCTCCAGCTCCCAGAAAACCTGACAGGTATTACAGAGTACCTGACTCTCACAAGTTCCTCTTCAAGAATCCTACTGCGGACCCAGAGACTATTTCCCAAGGACTTAAAGGCATTAAGGCTACTACTGCCAAAAAACTACTCCCTCTGATGGAGATTCCAGGGCCTTCGACAGATGGGGTTAGAAGGTATACACCTCTACTACTTTGGCCATTAGGGCCTTAAACTGCCAGTTTCATATGTTAAAGTATCAGCAGCATATTATGGGACTACTTTAACAGAAAATGATGTTGATTCCTGATTGTGCTGAACATAAAGAATTACAGGATTTAATGCATTCTGCTGAAACGTTGGCAAACATACTTTGCAATGTCGTTTTGACTCTTTAGAAGCGTCTTGCAGGGCTGCTGTAACTGGGTCTGTACTTAGAAGGCATGCTTGGCTTAAGGAGCAAAACTTGCCAGATCATGTTAAAGCTAGATTACTGGATGCTCCCTTAAACCAAGACCGCCTGTTTGGCAACAGAGCAGAAGTCCTTAAAAAGATGGAGGAAAAAGCTAAATATATGCAAACTGTTAAAAGAGTTCCTGCAAGTCAAGTGCAGCCTCCCAGATTTAGTAGGCATTGGCCTTCTAAGAATTGGTCCTTTCCAGTCTCTTCCAGGCCTTCTCGGTCTAAACCCAGGAACAGCAGACCATCTAGGCTACAGTCTCAAGGCATACACAGGCCTAAGCAGTGGGGGGCTCCCACTTACAAAGCTGGAAGTAGTAAGACACCCCCGTATGGAAAAATGTCACAGTGACTTAACCTTAAACCTCCCAAGCCCTGCTCAACTGCCTGCTCCCCTTGGGGGAAAGATTGCCCTGAATGCAAAAAATTGAGAACTCATTACCCAGGACAAATGGGTTTTAAATATAGTCTTCCAAGGATACAGATTCCACTTCCACACCTTACCAACCACAAACGGTTGGCCAGACCTACCCCCAAATCAGTGGGCAGAGGCTCAACAGCAGGTTCTCTCTCTTCTAAGTATCAGGGCTATTCAGCCTGTCCCAGCAGAAGAAAGGGGACAAGGTTTTTACTCAAGACTCTTCCTGGTACCCAGAAAAGACAGCTCCTAGCGTCCTATCCTGGACCTCTCTATTCTAAACACCTTTTTGATAATCCCAAAATTCAAAATGCTAACACTTCAACAGCTGCTTCCTATGCTAGGCAAAGATGCCTGGTTGGCAACCTTAGAGTTAAAGGAAGCTTACCTGCACATTCCAATAAGGGAATCTTGCAGGAAATACCTACGCTTCAGAGCAGGCTCTATGCACTATCAGTTCTCTGCACTTCCCTTTGTCTTATCTACTGCTCCCAGGGTATTCACAAAGTGTCTAGCTCCAGCCACTGCATTTTGCAGGCAGAGAAATATTCAAATATACCCATACCTGGACAATTGTCTAATTCAGGCAGAAAGCCAGGGCATGCTTTCAAAACATCTGGCATTTGTAAAGAAACTCCTAACCTCACTGGGGTACACCATAAATGAAAAAAAATCAAATCTAGTACTGTGCCAACAAATTGTATTCCTGGGAGAAAGCTTGAACACAACTTTCCAGATGACTTACCTCACGTCAGAGAAACAAGTTTATTTGACAGCTTACTTCACACTACTGGCCACAAAGATCCCACTATCTGCAAGGAAAATCCTGCAAGTCCTGGGGTTCATGGCCTCTTGCATTCTACTAATTCCATATGCAAGACTGCATATGAGGAAACTACAATGGTATCTAAAAAGCCTATGGTGTCAACATTCTCAGGACCTGGAGACAATGATTCCTATCATTCCTTGTATAAAGACAGAGTTCCTTTGGTGGGCAGAGGCCTGCCGCCTAAACAAGGGGCTCCCTTTCAGTCTACCCTCTGCTGCCCAAACTCTGACTACAGACGCATCAGACTATGCATGGGGGGCTCACTTGGCAGGGCGGTGCATTTAGGGCAAATGGAACCAGAGTCAGATGCACCTGCATATCAACCAAAAAGAAATGTTAGCTGTACAGAATTCCCTGACAGCCTTCAAAGACCATATCCTTCCAGGACAATTATTGGTAAAGAAGGACAACACCACAGTTATGTGATACATAAACAAGCAGGGGGGAACCCACTTGTACCCTTTCTGCAGACTAGTCATGGCTCTGTGGAACACAGCCCTGAGCTACGATGTGCACCTACAAGCTCAATTCCTGCCAGGCAAGCTAAGTTCACTGGCACCTAAGCAGAAATCTCATGGACCCACACGAATGGAAATTGGAACTAAAAATGTTTAACCTCTTGAGGAAAAAATGGGTGACTCTGGAGATGGACCTGTTTGCCTCCCCTCAGAACTACTAGTTGGACAAATTCTGCACAAGGACTCGCCACAGTCAAGCTTGGAAAGTGGATGCCCTGTCCTTTAGCTGGGAAAGCCTCTCAGTTTATGCTTTTCCCCCTCCGCCTCTCCTCTCAAAGGTTCTGCTAAAGATCAAACAGGACAAACCAAGGACAATACTGATTGCGCCAGACTGGCCTGACCAGCACTGGTACCCTCTCTTGCACAGTATGATACTGCTGGATCCATGGCATCTACCTCCGACACCTTCCCTGCTGTCCCAGCAGGCGGGCCAGATTATGCACCTTCAGTTTCAAACCCTGAACCTCGCAGCCTGGCTAATTCCTTGAGCTCTCCAATAGCATCCCTCAGTAAGCAGGTGCTAGATGTTATTCTTGAAGCAAGGAGACCTAGTACTAGAAAATCTTATGCTGAAAAGTGGAAAAGATACTGTTCCTGGAGCCAGACTCAGAGGATGGGCCCTACGGTGCCCAGCTTACCTCATATCCTTCAGTACTTAACAGAAATGCTCCACAAGGGCCTATCCTTCTCGTCTATCAAAATTCATGCCTCTGCCATTTCAGCACATTGTAATACTGAACCACCCCTCTTCTCTCACCCACTGTTAAAGCAATTCCTCAGAGGGGCTAAAAATTTAAGACCCCCAGGCGAGCCCCTACTCCAACCTGGGATCTTAACTTTGTATTGGGAAAGCTCACTCTCCCTCCATTGAACCAGCTGCAACTGCAGAGTTGAAATTCCTTTCTTGGAAAACCGCCTTCCTTCTAGCATCATTTCAGCTAGAAGAGTGTCTGAATTACAGACCCTTATGGCAGTGGAGCCCTTCATTATCTTCCATGCAGACAGGGTTTCCCTCAGGACCAATCCTTCCTTTAAGCCCAAGGTGGTGTCTAGTGTGGCCCTAAATCGGTCCATTCTTTTGCCTGCTTTTTCTCCTAATCCACAAAACAAAGGAGAATGAATTATGCACTCTTTGGACGTGCACAGACAACTTAGATTTTATTTGGACAGGACTAAGCCTCTCAGAAAATCTGAACAGCTGTTAGTTGGATTTGCTGCAGGGGCAGAGGGAAGGCCATTTCAAAGCAAAGCATTTCTAAATGGATAGCCCATTGCATTCATTTCTGCTATAAACACCATGGAAAACCGGCTCCACAGGGGATAAGATCACATTCCACCAGGGCTGCATCTACCTCTACAGCCTTTCTCAGAGGGGTCCCACCTAGAAGCTGCTACCTGGAGCTCTGTTCATACCTTCACCAAGCACTACCACATGCCTATTTTTTCTAAATCCAGAGCTGGTTTTGCCACTGCAGTATTGCAGGGCTTAATAGCTAGTCCTAATACCCTCTAACTTCCTCCTCCCTTCCTTAGCTTTGGGAATCTACCCAAATGTAATGACTGCAACAGTAAAACACGAAGAACATAGTACAGTTATGTACATGTACCATAAATGTAGATGTTCAAGTGTATTCACTGTTGCAGTCCTGGTTATCCTCCCTCCAGCCCCCTGACTTCTCTTGGTTCTACCTTTGCTTCTTGTTTTATGCTTTCTGGTGTATTTGCTTTTTGATGAAGGTGTAACATATCATATAATTGCTTCCCATTGTGGGGGTACCTGACATCTGCGGCTAGAAAAACTGATGTAATGGCGTTGGCTGTATGCTTTATACCCCTGATGTCATGAAGGAGGAGACAGCATCCGACGCAGGAATCCAAGACTTTGATATTCAGGCTGGCTGAGGGCTACCTGCAGGTAGATAACCCAAATGGAATGACTGCAACAGTGAATAGACTCGAACATCTACATTTATGGTAAGTGTACACAACTGTACTTTCCGATTCTGTAGTATAACTCAAAAAAAAAATCATCTCCCTAGTCAGTCCAGTCCTCTCACCCAGCATCTCCGACAGAGCAGTTTGTAGGGAATCCCTAAAGTCTGCCAGCTCATTACAAACCCAAAAAATATGATGTTAAGTTGTCAATCTCGCCTTCATTCTTGCTGGATGGGTTCGGAGCCGAACCTCGGCTCCGACTCGGCCTAATACTAAAGCTCGAGAGCTATTTTTACTGGCTCGAGGCTATGCTATGTCCCATAATGCTAGGCATCATATACCCAGATCTCATTTGCCGCTTCAGCTACGAGGTTGCGTTTTCACCGGCTCCAGGTCGTATTTAAGAATTTTTATATTTATAGTTAGTTTTTGATATTTTTCCCCGAGATCTTTTCTAGTAGTGTTAGTAGTCTTTCGATTAGTCTTCCCTTCCTTTATTAATAGTTTTCCTTACTCTTCTCCACCCTTAAGGTGGTTAGGCCTTTACCCCCCCCCCCCTTTTTTTTATAGTAGATTTGTACAGGTTCCATTCGGAGTGTGTGTGTCTGTGGAATTTTGTTTTGTTTTACTGTAGTAAACTTAATTTTTCCTTGAGAGTGTCTTTTCAAGTGTTGTGTGTGTGTTTGTTGCGTCTGGTATACTTGTCTAGACTTTTTTGTCCCGTTCCTGTGGTATCATCTCTAAGGATACCAAGATATCGGGATTCAAGAAGTGTGACTCGTGCTATCAGAAGATGTCTCTGACAGACGGTCACACTTCTTGTGTGTATTGTTTGGGCCCTCTGCACCTGCAGGACTCTTGTTCCATCTGTCATGCTTTTTGCCTAAGAGTCCTGCAGGAACGCAGAAATAAGCTCATCCTAAGGGGCTTATTAAAGCCGGAAGGTTCTCCTACCAAGCCTCTGTCAGGAAAACCTTCTAAGCCCGCCAAACCGTCATTTCCATGTCCAGAGCCGGCACCGAGCGGACCTTCTTCTGCCTCGTCGGTTCCGGCCAGAACCGATACATCGAGGCCTCAGTTGGCTCCGACCTTGGTGTCGGAGCCATCTCCAAGCCGAAAGCATTCCCGATCTCCTTCATTGGAATCGGTCAGGTCGGCTCTGAAGTCCCCTTTGCTGTTGGAGCGGAGCCATAGGTCTCACTCCTCTAGATCTTCCAGGCTTTCGGACCATGACCTCGAGAGGGTAGTCAGTAGGCTTTTGAAGTCGCAGGCGCTCGCCCAGTTATTGCATAGCCCGTCTCAACAGACAGCGGCTACCCCAGTGCCTGCTCCATTTCCTCCTCCGACTATTCCTTCAAGCTCGGGGCCGGAGGCCGTCGGGGTTGGTACCTTGGGGGTGTCGGAACCGATTCCACCCTTATCGCTTCCTTCGTCGGCTCCGATCCCTTCATTGGCTCTGTCCTTGGAGGGATCCAGGCGTCGGGACACCCTCGTCGGTTCCGAGGGGGCGAGTGGCATTGGACCCTTTTCTGACCCCGTTCTCCCTCTCGGAGCATTGGCACAGGTGAGTTCGGCCCTGACATCGGCCTTGGAGCTGTCCCTCTCGGTGCCGGGAAGAGCTCTCATCTTTTCGGAGCTGGGTCCCTCTTCTCTGCCTGATAGGGGTGCCTTTGAGGTCATGAGGAGCGTGCTGGCTCCTATACCGGTGCCACGGTTGGTCCCATCAGCCCCTTCCTTCCATGGTGCTTGCTTCGGCCTCTGCCTACCCTCCCGAACCAAAGCGTGGAGAACCAATGCTCCAGGTCGCCCCATTGGGCGTATCCTCCTCTTATGAGGCCTCCCCTGATCCTGCGCTGGAGCCCCCTCGGAAGAGGACATGCAAGAGGAAGCATGTGGACTCCCCGGAGTCAGTGACATCTGACACCGACCTGGATGATTCGGAAGGGTCCCCAAGGTCCCCCTCTGAGGATGTCTCATTTTCTGACATCCTAGAAATCCTTAAACAGAGGGGAAACTGGTCTGCCCTCAACCCTTCCGAGGACGATTCGGTGTACCTGGATGCATTCGGTTCTCGCCCTTCCACCTCCTGGGTGTCCCCGTCTTTCGACCCACTCATGGAGGTGGTGGCTCAGAAGGCGTGGACAGCTCCAGATACTATGGAACCAACTCCCCAGAGGCCCACAAAATTTATTACAGCCCCTTTGGACAAGCAGTTTCTCACTAAGGGCATCCCCGTTGATGCCATGGTGGTGGCGGTGGCCACTAAGAAGGAGTTGGCTGACCCTTCAGTTCCTGTCCATCCTCCTAATAAGGAATCTAGGACTATGGATAGGTACGGCAAGCGGATGTTTTCTTCAGCGACCTTTGCCATGCGTTCGCTGAATTATTTGTGCCATTTCACCCATCTTCAGAGAGACCTTCTCAAAGAACTAGGTGATACCTTACAGGACCCATCAGCTGCAGGGTCTCAGGAAAAGATCAACTCCCAGCTGGGGACCCTGAACTCTATTGTAAACTCCTCCATGCAGCTCATTTCCTATGCCGCCGATGGAGCGAGTAGGGCTGCAGGCACGGGCGTTGCTCTAAGGAGACATGCCTGGATGCCGCTTTGCAACTTTGCCGACCCCTTCAAGGCGTACTTCACTAACACCCCCTTTGACGGTTCTGCCTTGTTTGGACCTCAAGTGAAGGATACATTGACCAGGTGCGAGCAGGAAGGCAAGACTCTCTCTGCCGTGGGAGTCTGTTTTTCCACTCCTTCTAGACCATACCCTAAGGGTCAAAAGGGTGGAAAAATGTGGTTCCGGAAACCCCAGGGAGTACTGCCTGATGCACGTGGCGAGTTTCCCTCCAGAGGCAGAGGAGGGAACAATAACACGCGTCACCCTGGGGGGGGGGGGTCCGCAAAATCAGGGTAGCAGAGAATCTTTCTCTGACAAACCCTTCCAGCACCCCTGAGGAGCTGCCCGACTGTCCACCTTCGGAGGCAGTCGGGGGAAGACTATCACTGTACCCAGAAGCCTGGCATTCCCTCACGCAAGACAAATGGTTATGGTCGATCATATCCGAGGGTTACAGAATTCCCTTTATTCACACCCCACATCAGCCAAAAGGGCCCCTTCCAGACGTTCCACCCAGTCTGAGAGATCAAGCAGCACTAGAAATTTCAAAGCTGCTAAGAAAAAGGGCCATCCAGCCAGTCCCAGCTGACCAACAAGGATCCAGAATCTACTCCAAGTTCCTTTTGGTACCAAAAAAGACAGGGGACTGGAGACCTATTTTGGATCTCAGCAGGCTGAACAAGTCGGTTCAAAGAACAAAGTTCCGGATGGTCACGCTACAGTCCATTCTACCCTTTCTGGGTCAGGACAATTGGATGTGCTCTATAGACCTTCAGGATGTGTACTACCATATCAAGATGAACAGGCGCTCCAGAAGGTTTCACCGCTTCTGGCTGGGAGCCAGTCACTACCAATTCAGAGCCCTGCCCTTTCGCCTCACCACAGCCCCCAGGGTGTTTACCAAATGCATGGCAGTGGTTGTGGCTCACCTGAGACGACAAGGATTCCAGGTGTTTCCATATTTAGACAACTGGCTCCTTACTGCCACCACCAGGCACCAACTACTCCAATCCAGAGATTACGCTGTACAAACGTGCAATGTGCTAAATATCTCTATAAATTTCGAAAAGTCTGCATTGTCGTCTTGTCAATCTATTACCTTCACAGGCGCCATTTTAAACACACTGGAGCTCTCAGCAAAACTACCTACACAAAGAGTTTCAGACATTCGCAACCATGTTCAGATCCTATTACAGGAGAGCAGAGTCCAAGCCAGCAAGGCAGCAGCAATCACTTTACTCCCCCTAGCGTGTTTTCATATGCGGATCCTGCAGTGGATGCTATTTTCCCAGTGGTCCTTTCAGCAGCTCCCCATGTCACACACCATTCTAATCACTCAGTCATACAAAATACACCTTTCTTGGTGGACGGTCTCCCCTCGGGTACTCCAGGGCAGACCTGTGGTCCTTCCTCCTACTGTTGCCACTGTGACAACAGATGCCTCCCTGATCGGGTGGGGGGGCATTTTCGGGGCAGGACAGTCCAGGACATATGGCAACCCTTCAAATGCCGCTTGCACATAAATGTCTTGGAAATGAGACAAGTACTTTTAGCGTTGCAGGCCCTTCAGGACTCTCTACCCACCAGGACTATTGCAATTCAAACAGACAATATGTCTGTAGTGTGGTACATCAACAAGCAGGGCGGAACCAGATCCTACCCCCTATGTCGAGAAGCACTCAGACTTTGGCAATGGGCGATCTCTTCTCAACGGTTTCTGGTAGCAACGCATATTCCCGGGAAGTCCAACGTCATAGCAGACAGACTGAGCAGAGACATTCTCATGCCTCACGAGTGGTCTCTCAACCAGATAGTAGCGGAAAGAATTTTCAGAAGGTGGGGTCAGTCTTGCTGCGACCTTTTTGCAACACTTCTAATCAGCAAGTGCCCAGACTTCTTCACTTTCTTCCCTCTCTCAGGTTTACCCCCCAGAGACGCTCTAGTTCACGATTGGCCCCGGGGTCTTCTGTTTGCATTCCCCCCCTTTCCCTTGATTATTCAGTCCAGAAAGCGACTGCCTTGAGAGCCAGGATGATCCTCATTGCCCCTTATTGGCCTCGACAAATTTGGTTTCCATTCCTGCAACGCCATCTACTGGAGCAGCCCTGGCATCTGGACCCAGTGCCAGATCTTCTGACCCATCAATCGGGTGGGCTGCATCAGTCCCTTCGATCTCTCAACCTCACAGCTTGGTTGCTCCACTTCCAACCCTAGCCAGGCTTCCTCTTATCTCTCAACCAGTTCACGATATCATCCTCGCTTCTCACAAGTCTACTACCAGAAAGACTTATGCTAGCAAATGGAAGCGTTTCTCTGTCTGGGCAGGGGAAAAACACATGGACCCCTTTACGGCTCCTGTCCAGACAGTTCTAGAGTTTCTAGCAGAACTCTTTTGATTGGGCTCCTCCTCAGCCACCATCAGAGTTCAACTGGCAGCTATTGCAAATTTCCACGTTGGCTTGTCAGAGACCAGCATCATGTCCCACAAACTTTGAAAAACCTTTTTAAAAGGAACCCTTTTACTTAGGCCCCCGGTTAAGGACCCTCCCCCACCGTGGGACTTAAATTTGGTACTGTCTTCTTTAATTCTTCCTCCCTGTGAGCCAGCGGCTTCTTGTTCGTTGAAGTTGTTTTCGTGGAAAACACTCTTCTTAGTAGCCATCACCTCAGCAAGACGGGTCTCGGAACTTCAAGCCCTTTATGTCGCCCTCCTTATCTTGTTTTTCACAAAGACAGAGTGTCACTTAGGACTAATCCATCTTTTTTACCCAAAATAATCTCAGAGAAAAATCTGAATCAGACCATAGATCTTCCAGTCTTCTTCCCAAATTATACCAATAGAGCTGAACGAAAGTTACATTGTTTGGACGTTCACCGTCAATTACGCTTCTACCTGGATAGAACTAAGCAGATGAGAAAATCAAACCAGCTCTTCCTGTCTTATGCGGAAGGGAAGCAAGGCCAACCAGTCTCTAAGGTAACCTTGTCCAGGTGGTTGTCCTGTCTTATCATGTTGGTCTACCATTTGAGGAACAGGGAACTTCCTACTAAGCCTAGAGCCCACTCAACCAGAGCTTTAGCTTCTTTAATAGCCTTTCAGGCAAGATTGCAGATGGATTCCATTTGCGCAGCAGCCACTTGGGCCTCTCCCCATACCTTCATTTCTCATTACAAGCTCGATATGGCCTCCAGAAGTCGGGCTGATTTTGGTTCCACTGTATTCAAGAGTTTGTTCCATTGAGCCATCCAGGACTTAGGTGCTAGGGACGCTGTCCCATCCAGCAAGAATGAAGGCGAGATTGACAACTTAACATTGAGAAGTTATGTACTTACCATAACGTTCCATATTAGTTGTCTTCTTCTCGCTTTCTTTCTTGCATCCCACCCCCCATCCCCCTAACCTGGGAGGATCTAGAGTACCTTGTGAGAGTTATTGCCACCTCAGATATATCCCCAGCTAGCTCCATTTCTCCCTTTTCTTGCTAGCTTTTCTAGAAGGGTTTATATATCTATATAGATATATCTTTATTTTTGTATGTATGATTAGGTGGATTATTCTCTGTTGTGGTGGGATGTATATGTCCATGGTGTTAGCTATCAAACGAGATCTGGGTATATGACGCTTAGCATTATGGGACATATCATTCTAATTTGATTGCTACACAGGCAGGCTAAAGTTAACCAAAAAGAAAGGTTAGTTATGCTAAGATGCATGATACAGCCTGCACTATTAGTAAGTGCTATTTGATTATTATATGTCTTTATAACTCTCCCAGTTGAGAAAACACTTGAATGTTTTCAGTAAACACTTTCTCCAAGCCATTTCTCGTTATCAAATTGTATTCTAGTGACATGCAAACCAGACACAAAACTGCTAAGGGTACCTTGTTTGTCAGAAAAAAAAGCCTTACAATATTCAACATTCTTTTCAATTTACATGCTTTGTAATGAACTTGTTATTGGATAACTTGTAGAGTTTTAAACACTTGTCAGAATCTTGAACAAAAAATGCTGGATGGATGTAGCTCTGCGGTAAATATAGCAGACTTGCTAGAGAGGGAGTCGGTCAAATAAAGCCAGTACTGGAGCTCAAGTCCTGTGGTTAGAATGTCAGAAAGTAACTTAATGCCTTAGTGAGTGTGGGGCAGACTCAAGGAGCAGGGGAACACCATGTGATGCCCACCACTGCTACCATTATGTGATGGTCACCGATATGTGTCATCCCCACACTGGACCAATAATCAAGGACCCTGATTCCTCACCACTGAGACTGGAGGTGGACATGCTCTTGGAATACAAATGGATACACTTAGTATTGCAGACCTTTCTGTATCAAGTACAATTTCCCTTAAATGCACACCGGAAACGCTCTTCAGCTCGGGTTCTGGATGTCTCTTTATTTATCTCCCTCCAGATCCCCAATGAGACTCACGACTGGTACAGGTGTAGGGTTAGGTCCACAGCTGAGTGTCCAAGCCAAGTCCTCCAGCAACCTCTCTGTAAATCCAGTGCTTTGTGTGCCTGCCCCAAGTAGCTGACATGCACAAACTTTGAGAGATTTGATTTACACACACACTCACACACACACATACACACACAGGAAAGGCTGGCACAGGTCTACTAGCTCTAGCTCTGCCACTTCTGCCTATACTATAAGGTAGTTACCACTGCCACCAGGCACTCCACAATCAGCTACTCTAAGGCCTTTAACAAAGGGTGTCCAATTATACTGTGCAATATTAATGCCAGTACAAATGGAAATAGTTTCCCAAGAGTGCTAGGCCTTCTGGAGTGGCCCACACAGTGTCACCAAATAAATCTAAATACTCTCAAAGGTTAAGTACTGTCTTCAAGGATTAACCACAGTCTTTCGGCTTTTCCCGATTAAGGGTCGCTACAGTGGAACTCCGGTCCGCTAATGACTGGCAGTGGATTTTTTTACGGTACTGAGGTGCCAGCCCAGTACCCAACCTTCAAAGAAGGCACACCCATTCACGCACGCACCTACCTGCATGTCTTTAAATGTCACTTAACTGCAGGGAGGACATGCAGACTCCACACAGAAGGCGCACCAGCTGAGAATCGAACCAGAGAACCTCTTGCTGTGAGGCAATAACGCTAACCACTGCACCACCGCAGCCTCAAGGATTAACCACAGTAAAAGTTGTAAATATATTTAACAGTAAATAATAAAAGTACATGAAAATACTCAGTATATATTCACAGTAAACCACAGAGTTCAAATTACAGAAAATATTGAAAACATTGATACACAGACTCTTACAAATAAAGAAAAAACTGTCTCTAAACTAAGCTTCACTGTATTCCCAACTAATGTAAAATAATTTACTGTTCCCTAATAACTTACTTGAGCAAGGCAAGATGAAATACGTGAGCAGTATTTCTAGTCAGACTCCCAAACAGAATACTCTATAGTCTGAGTTTTTTTCTAGTAAAATATAATATCTAAGATGACTTGCAGAATGACCTCATGTGGTCACTTCACTGTAGGTCCCACAATATCTCTTTTTGAAGATTGAGACAAGAATTGAACATAGACAGCTGAAATACTCATCCAGATGTTTATGGCAGTGCTCTTTTCACTGAGCTAATGAACAAAGGCTGTGTCCCAGACCCATTGTCTCTCTTTTCACTGAGCTAATGAACAAAGGCTGTGTCCCAGACCCATTGTCTCCAGTCCTACTCAGCACTGTGGGGTACCGTTCAGTCATTTAACAGCTCATTTACATTTCCCAAATTTTTCTTAAAATAAGACATCTGGTTAGCCATT
Source organism: Protopterus annectens (assembly GCF_019279795.1). Classification (NCBI taxonomy): domain Eukaryota; kingdom Metazoa; phylum Chordata; order Ceratodontiformes; family Protopteridae; genus Protopterus; species Protopterus annectens. Next base: position 1,445,389,065 of record NC_056732.1, read on the forward strand.
GCTGTGCCAGTGTCCTCTATTAAAACATATACATTTAATTTAGATACCATAATGCATGTACATTTCTCTTCATTTCAGCAGCATGCACTGTTGATGCATTTTAACACGGTTAATACAGGCAGAGCTCACAAATGCATTTTCAGCACAAGCATCTGCACAGATCATTTTGATATACTAATGATATACAGTTATTTACAAAATTCCAGCTAGCTGTAATGGCACAAGTCATATATCCACTGCCCTACTTCACACTGGCATGGCTGGCAGTACCCCCTGTCATCATACACCAATAAACAGAAAGGCACTGGAATTCAACTTTAAGCAGGTATAGACAGCTATAAAATGTACTGAAGCACAAATCCTGGTGCAGAATACAGAATAATGCCATTGTTGTAATCCCACCATAGACTAGGTCATCAGACTACTGGAATGCAGCTTTAAGCAAGTATATACAGTCATAAAAAGTATCAAAGCACAATTTATGGAGCAGAATTCATAGTACTGCTACTATTGCAATCCCACCATAGACTGTGGTACCAGGCTATGCAGATATTTATCAGTAACTTTGTAATAAATGACTAAATGAGGCTCAAATCTGGCAGTAGATCACAGTGCTGCCACAACTGTGAAAGACACTACAAGATTCATCGAGGCCCCAGACTGGGTTCAGAGTACATAATGCAACCTTTTATATGTACTTCTAATGATGGAAATAGAACTGCAGTTTAATTTTTAAACAGTGCTAAAGTCTTGCACTAATTCACAATCTTCACACAACTGCAAATGAAGTTTCAAGTCTGAGGTCCCAGAACAAATGAAAAAATGCAAACGGATAACTTTTTTGGCTAAAAGATGGAAAAAATGCAGATGTTCTTTGTGTTTCACTGTTGCAGTCATCACCTGTGGGTTATCCCTGCTGTGGTAGCCTTCGGTCGGCACAAATACCAGAGTCAGTGTTTTTGTGCACAGGCTGCCGTCACCTGTAGTCTGACGTCAGGTTGTCAGTGCTATAAAGCAAGGCAGTCGCCATCATTACATCAGTCTTTCTTGCCATGGGAGCCCGTAGCAGAAGCAGTTCGCACGAGTGCCAGTCGGACACTACCAGAAGTTGAATTTCAGCAGAAAATGTCTAAAGCTAAGTACCCCGTTGGGGACCCTTTTTTCTTGCTCTAACTAATGTCTGAAAAAGTTAACAATTGTATCGCCTGTGGAAAGCAGATCCCACACCGAGACTTTCATTCTTACTGTATTTCTTGTTTAGGCCCAGACCATGACCTCCCTCGTTGCCGGTTCTGTGTCCTCTTTAATGCGAGAACCATTCGCCATAGAGCTCTTTTTCTAGACAGTTATTTTCGTGCTCTGTCTTCGAATTTAATATGGCGTACATCAGCCAACAATCCGTTGACATTCCAAAAAAGTGTAGAGATAAAGATAGAGACGGGCCACACAATGCCAAGCCTTCTGACTTCGCTACCGCTAAGCAAGTCGTCAGTTCTCCGGAATTCAGTGAGGCGCTTTCGCAGCTGCTGATGCCCGACTCTCTTTCTACGCAGGTCTCTGCTGAGACCCTTTCGGAGTCTGGTATGCCACAGAAATCCACTTCGTCTTCCGAGCCTTTGGCTGTGTCTGCCTCGTTGGGTCCGGAGCCACAGAGCAGGCACCAGCTTCTGAGGAGGCATTTTGCACTACTGATTCTAGACAAAATGTCTTTGCATCTGACTACCGCTTGTCAGAGACCAACAGATTCTCTCAGGCCTAGAAGCCAGGCCACTCCTAGGAAATCTGCTTCTAGCCACTATCTTACTACTGCACCCCCACCCCAAGCTCAAATGCTTAAAATGGCGGAGGATCCCTTATCCAAGGTACTCAGACCCCCACTACAAAAAGGAAAAGGCATCCTTCTCCAGAGGTTATGACAGAGCAAGAGTCTGAGGAATCTGATTATTCTGCTTTTGAAGAGGAGCAACATCCCTTAACCGTTTTTGGGGATTCAGATGCAGAGGAATCCATCCCTTCTGCCTCCCCTCCAGAGGACCTCTCTTTTGGGAAAATCTTTCACTCCCTAAGGGAACATTTTCAGTGGGAATCTCAAGACTTCCCACAGTCTAAGAAATGACATAGAGAGTTTCTGGACCTGCCCTAGTACAGACCCCTGGCCATCCCACCTATTTTGGAAGTGGATGATATTTTCCATGAATCCAGATTAGCCCCTGATGCTGTGCCTCCTGCTCCAAGTAAACCTGACAGATACTGCAGAGTACCGGATTCTAACAAATACCTGTACAGGAATTCTGCTGCAGACCCTGAGGTCATTACACAGGGACTCAAAGGAGCTAAGACTAGTAGTGCTAAGAATCCTCTTCCTTCTGACAAAGACTCCAGAGCTCTGGACAGATGGGGTAAGAAAGTATACACCTCTGCAACCTTAGCTATCAGAGCACTCAATTGTCAGTTCCATATGTTAAAGTATCAACAACACACTTTGGAACAATTAAAACAGAAGATTGCTACCTCGCCTGACTGTGCCAACTCAAAAGAGCTGGCAGATTTACTACACTCTGCTTGTCAAGTGGCCAAACACTCATTACAGTTTGGATATGATGCCCTAGAAGCCTCTAGCAGGGCAGCAGTGACAGGATCTGTTATTAGGAGACATGCATGGCTGAAGGAACAACCTCTCCCTGATCATGTCAAGTCTAAACTTATTGATGCACCCCTAGATAAGGAGCGCCTGTTTGGGGAAAAAGCAGAAGAGGTGCTTAAAAAGATGGAAGACAAAGCAAAATCTATACAAACAGTAAAAGATTTCTTTCAAGTTCAACCTCGCAGATTAAGCAGGAACTTTCCGTCTAAGCACTGGGCCTTCCCTGCACCTAACAGACAGGGCCAAGGTAAGCCGCGCAGGGAGAGGCCATCCAAGCCTGTATCCCAGGGCCAGCAAAGATGCAAACAGTGTACCACATCCATCTCTAAGGCAGCGAGTTATAAGCCAGGCTTCTATGGCAAGAACTCACAATGACTCTCCCTCCCTCCTCTGCCCTCCTTTCACTCATCAAAAACTAGGAGGAAGGCTCACCCTCTTCAAGGACAATTGGGTTTCTATAACCAAGGACCAACGGGTCTTAAAAATAATTTCTCAGGGATACAGATTCTCCTTCAGCGAACTCCCTATTCCAAGAGGGGGTACCCAGAGAGGCATTGAAACAGGTCCAAACTCTTAATATCCCAGGGGCAGTAGAACCTGTCCCTCCAGATCAAACAGGAAAAGGTTTTTACTCCAGACTATTCCTTGTTCTCAGAAAAGAGGGCACTTGGCGCCTCATCCTGGATCTGTCCAAACTGAACACCTCCTTGGTGGTCCCCAGATTCAAAATGCTAACCTTGCAGCAGCCCCTGCCTATGCTCACACTAAGTGCCTGGCTTGTGACACTAGACCTAAAATATGCCTACCTCCACATCCCCATCAGAGAATCTTGCAGAAAATTCCTGCGCTTCAGAGCAGGCTATCAACACTTTCAGTTCTCGGCACTGCCCTTTGGCTTATCTACTACTCTCAGAGTATTCACCAAATGCTTGGCCCTGGGTATAGCATTCTGCAGACAGAAATATACAGATTTACTCTTACCTGAATGACTGCCTCATTTAGGCAGATCTTTGTCAAATCACTCCAAACTTCCCTAGGGTTCACTATCGAGAAAAAATCAAAACAAAACCCTACCAGAAAAATTGTTTTCCTGGGAGCTGTGCTAGACACAGTAACCCAAATGATCTTCCTATCCCCAGAAAAGCAGAGCTTCCTGCCTCTCTACTTCACCCAGCTGGCTGCCAGAAGTCACCTCACTGTGAGGAAGTACCTGCAAGCCCTGGGATACATGGCATCTTGCATCCTTCTCATTCCTCTTGTCAGCCTTCATATGAGGAAACTTCAGTGGTACTTAAAGAGCCTTTGGTGTCAGCACACTCAGTCCCTAGAGACCACTCTCCCTCTGATCTTACCCCCTGTGCAGGTTAGCCATGAGTCTCTGGCTTATAGCCACCTCCATGGGGCTACACCTAATTGCACAATACGCACCAGGGATCAACAACACACACTGGAGGACCACCTAAGCAGAAACTTACTGGACCCCCACGAATGGCAGCTCCAGAGAGAAATCTTTTTTCAAATCACTAAGGAGTGGGGGACCCCAGAAGTGGACCTCTTTGCCTCGCACCTCAACCACCAGCTGCTACCTGGGATCTCTCCTGTTTGGTATCTACTTCTCTGAAGTACAGGCTAACACAGAAGGCCTCTGGCTAACGAAGTTCACAGATGACTGCAAACTAGGAGCCATAGTCAAGTCCCCAAATGATGTGGACATCCTACAGAAGGGCCTCACTGAGATAGATGCCTGGTGTCAGAGCCATGGCCTCAAGCTCAGTGCCAAAAAGTGCAGTGTCATCCCCTTTGGTAAAAACTCTGTACCCATGTACTACCACATAGGCACTAATCTACTTAACACAGAATGCGTGTTGAGACCTTGGGACCCAGGTGGACAGTAGTCTCTCCTTTGATAGTCACATTGTCACAGTAGTCAGGAAGTCCTTCTACGTGGCACACCTCATTATAAAAGGGTTCTCATCCAGGAAAAAAGAGGTCATTGTTCCCCTCTACTCGACACTCATTAGACCCATTATAGAGTACAATGCCCCTTTTGGAATGTACCTCACAAGACATCTGCAGCAGCTGGAAAGGCCTCAGAAGTACCTCACAAGGAGGATTACTGGCCTCAAACAAATGCCCTACACTGACCATCTCAAAAAACTCCAGCTTTACTCCATAGCATTTCACCTACTCCAAGGTGATCTCTACCTAACATATGAAGCTATGTCAAACCCAGAGCTGTTGGCCATGCTACACCTAAAGAAATTGCTCTGAGCTACATTCTCTAGGGACCTAAACCTTGCCACCACAATAAACAGGACATGCTGGTGGGATAGATTCCTGTCCCAGAGACTTCCCATACTCTGGAACATGCTACCCATCTATGTCAAGCAAAGTTCTTCATTAGCACTCTTCAAGAAAAATCTTGATGAGTGGATGGGAAATAGGAAATACACCCCGGGGATCACTTCTGTGTCTCTGCTCGACAGTGGCACAGGAAAATAACTTTCCTGGGTGGTGTAAACCAGGGAACCTTGTTGGCTAGGCTTACGTAGGCCCTTGGGCCGATAGCCTAGTACCCACCTATGAACCTTTGCGCAAGTTCTGTACCAGGGAGTATCACCTCTTAGCATGGAAAGTGGATGCCTTGACCTTCCCCTGGAGCTCCCCTCTTTGTGTACACATACCCTCCTCTGCCCCTTATTCCCTAGGTTCTGATCAAAATAAGAGAGGAGAGACCAAAGACCATCCTCATTGCTGCAGATTGGCCTAGACAGCATTGGTACCCCTTATTATGCAGTCTGACCTTACAGCCCCCAAAGCTGCTTCCCCTGATGTCAGACCTCTTGACCCAGGAGAGGAGAAGGTACTGCACCCAGACCTACAGACTCTGTCTTTCAGCATGGCTTATACACTAAAAACTAATAAGGAGTCCCTGTTAATCAAACAGGTCCTGGACATCATCACAGAGGCCAGAAGGCCCAGCACAAGAAAATCATATGCAGGAAAATGGAAAAGATTCTGCTCCTGGAAACAATCAAAAGGGGGAAGTACCTCCCAACCTTCCATTCCTCTCATCCTGGATTACCTAGCAGAGTTGCTCAATAGTGGCCTCTCTTTCTCCTCTATTAAAATCCATGCCTCGGCCATCTCTGCCCATTATGATTCAGACCCACCCCTTTTCTCTCATCCTTTGATTAAGCAATTCCTCAGAGGGGCTTCTAATATCAGGGCTCCCAGAAGGCCTCCGATGCCACCCTGGGATCTGAATTATGTGTTAGAAAAACTAACCTTACCTCCTTTCGAACCTGCCGCTTCAACAGAATTGAAATACCTCTCATGGAAAACTGCCTTCCTACTAGCGATCACCTCAGCCAGAAGGGTCTCAGAACTTCAAGCTCTCATGGCTGTCAAGCCCTTCATCATTTTCCATGCAGACAGAGTCTCCCTGAGGACTAACCCCTCCTTTATACCCAAGGTGGTATCTGATGTGATCCTTAACCAGGCCATACACCTTCCCTCCTTCTTTCCCAACCCTCAAAATAAGGGAGAAAGAATTCTACACTCACTAGACATGCACAGACAACTCAGATACTATCTGGACCGTACTAAGCCATTCAGAAAAACAGACCAGCTTCTTGTAAGCTTTGCCCCAGGGGCAGAGGAGAAACCCATCTCCAAACAAACCATTTCCAAATGGATTTCACACTGTATCCATTTTTGCTACAGACTACATGGGAAACCCATCCCTAAGTCTATCCATATCCACTCCACTAGGGCAACCTCCACTTCCACTGTCTTCCTCAGAGGAGTATCTACTAGGGACATATTGGAAGCGGCCACCTGGACCTCTGTCCATACCTTTACAAAGCAATACCACCTCTCTTTTCTAAGTCTAGGGCAGGGTTTGCCTCTGCAATTTATTCTGGAAAACAACAGACAAGCAAATGTGTTATGAGATGGACATTAAAAGAGGAAAAATTATTAGTATAGATAATTAGGCAACATAAAGTTGAAAGGTCAGAAACAAAATTAAAACACAGAAAATAACTATTAACCCACTTAAAACTTTGTGAATTTTATGAAAAACTGTACAAGGAAGGAGGAGGAGATGGGTTACTGACAGGGACAGACATTTAAAGGAGTGTATGTCGGGAGTAAACTTGCCAGGCTTACTGGCAAGGAATTTGAAGGGGTAATTGCCACGGTGCATATCCAGGAAGTTCAAGCACATGTACAAAAGCAGCAGACAGGGGAAGATGGAATACTAGTAGAAATGTGGAAAGAATCTATTAAGATATGGCATATGTTATTCATTCTGACGGTAGGAGAAGAAATACCAGAAACATAGAGCAGAGCAGTGGTTCCAGTAAACGGAGAGGAAGCTAAGGATGCAACAAGCATTGCATCTTATTGACCAATCTCAGTTTTTAACCACATTCATTGGTATAGTAACAAGTAGGCTATCCATTATTTTGCCAAGACTAATAGAGCTGGATCAGTGTGATTTCGTAGAAGGAATGCAAACATTAGGTGATATTGCTATGTCTATGACCATGGTAATTCAGTATGACTCATAACAGACAGGGAGTTAGTTCTTTATTACTGATTAGTCTAAATGTTGAAAAGGCATTTGACAGAATTTGTTGGGGCTGCCTAGAAGCAACAGTGGGGAATTTTGGATTCCCAGATATGATTGTGTCCATAATTAAACAACCATTGATTATATGTACTTTTATATTATTTGGTGTTGTGTTATGTTGTTTTTATCTTTTACATTTATATCACACTTTATTTCTGTCCATGAAACATATAAATCTTTTATGTTTTATGCACTTAATTTTGTACTGTTTGGTGTTATGTTGATTTTGTTTGTAGCAAACCTAGATTGGTATACACACCCCCCTCCTTAAACACAAACAGTTTTAAAAACGTTCTGAAGAAAGCCTTTTCTTTGTATTGCAAGTGAAAGTTATTTTAAAAATGCCCTCTCCTTGGTATGAAAATTCAGATGTTCTTCGTGTTTCACTGTTGCAGTCATCACATTTGGGTTATCCTGCCAGGGGTAGCCCTCAGTCAGCCCGAATACCAGAGGTTTAGTATTTCTGTGTCGGTTGCTATCGCTCCAGGACTGATGTCAGGTCGTATAAAATCAGGCAGTCGACGCCATTACATCAGTCTTTCTTGCCACGGAGCCCAAAGCAGAAGCAATTTGCATGAGTGCCAGTCGGCCACTACCTGAGTTTTTGTTTCCAAATTGAAATTGAAGTCTTCTAAAGCTAAGGTTAACAATTGTCTTGCCTGTGGAAAGCAAATACCACACCAAGACTTCCATTCTTACTGTGTCACCTGTTTAGGCCCAGACCATGACGTCCCCCACTGTCGCTTTTATGCTTTGTTCAACGCCAGAACTATATGTCGTCGGGCCTGTCAGTCCTTGAATTCTGATATGGCTTCGGTAAGCCATCCGACTACCGGTCTTCCGGAAAAAACTTAAGGATAAAGACAGACCGCACAGGTCCAAAACTGTCGATGACGCTTCCGCTAAGCTAGTCTTCAGTTCTCCATTCCTCAGTGAGGCGCTTTCACAGCCCCTGTTGCCTGCTTCTGTGGATTCGCAGGCCACTACCAAGACTCTTTCGGAGTCTGGTATGCCGTGAGACTCTTCTTCAACTAAGCATCCTGCGGTTGTCTCTATCTTTGATGGGTTCGCATTACTGATACTCGACACAGACCGACTTAATTTGTGTCTTCAGTTCTTTCTAAAACTACCAAGTTTCTACGGCTCAGGGTGCGAACTACATCCAAAAAAATGACCCAAGCTTTGGCACCTGCCTCCTTGCCTCATTCTCAAATGCTTAAAATGGCGGAAGACCTTATTATGCTTATTAGGGGAAGCCAGGCTACCCCTTCCAAAAGAAAAAATAGACTTTTCCGCAGTAGTTTTATCTGAGCAGGAGTCCGATGACTCTGATGCATCTGAATATGAAGATATGTAACCCCTCTTTGCCTGTGAGGATTCTGATGCAGAGGAATCCATTCCTTCTGTCTCTCCACCCGAGGATTTTTCATTTGGGGAAACCCTTCATACCTTAAGGGAGCATTTCCAATGGGAATGTCAAGACTATCCTCAGTCAAAAAAAGAGACTCAGGGAATTCTTAGATTTACTGCAGCACAGACCTTTGGCCATTCCTCTTGTCTGGATGTTGTGATGTTTTTATGGAATCCAGTCCGACTCCTGACACCCTTCCTCATGCTCCCAGGAAACCTGACAGGTATTACAAAGTCCCTGACTCTCAAATTTCTTTTCAAAATCCTACTGCTGACCCAGACGTAATCTTTCAAGGACCTAAAGGAATTAAAGCAACTTCAGCTAAGAATCCCACCCCCCCATAGGGATTCCCGAGCTTTAGACAAATGGGGTAAAAAAAAGTATACACCTCTGCTACTCTTGCTATTAGAGCATTAAATTGTCAGTTCCACATGCTGAAATATCAGCAGCATACCATGGAACTCCTCAAACAAAAAATATTTTCCTTTCCTGCTTGTGCAGAAAATAAAGAATTACAAGAGCTAATGCATTCTGCAAGTCAAGTAACTAAGCACACCTTGCAATGTGGCTTTGACTCCCTAGAAGCATCCTGCAGGGCAGCAGTCACTGGTTCTGTCCTTAGAAGGCATGGTTGGCTTAAGGAACAGACCTTGCCAGACAATGTCAAAGCCAAATTATTGGATGCGCCATTGAACAAAAACTATTTATTTGACACCAAGGCAGAAGAAGTCTTAAAAAAGATGGAAGAAAAAGCTAAATCTATGCAGACAGTTAAAGACTTTGTACAGGTCCAGCCTCTGAGGTTCAGTAGGCATTGCCCCTCCAAGCACTGGTCCTTTCCTGCCCCTTCCAGGCCAGCTCAGCCCAGACCCGGGGAAGCAGACCCCCAGACAGCAGCCCCAGGGAATGCAGAGATCTAAGCAGTGGAGTTCCTCCTCTTCAAAAACAGGGAGTGCAAAGCCACCCCCTTATGGTAAGAACTCACAATGACTTTACACCTCCACCCCTTAACTCTGCACACCTGCTTGTGCCCCTACGAGGGAAAACTCTCCTTCCACGCAAGCAACTGAGCCACTATTACCAGTGACCAATGGGTCCTCAACATAGTGTCCCAGGGATACAGTTTTTAATTCCACACTCCGCCAACCCCAAAAAGGTTCCCAGATCTTCCTCCAAACCAGTGGGCAGAGGCCAAAAAGCAATTCCTTTCCCTGCTCTCCATGAGGGCAATACAGCATGTTCCTGCAGAACAGATAGGCCAAGGTTTCTATTCCAGACTCTTCTAGATACCCAGAAAAGAGGGCACATGGCGCCCCATCCTCGATCTATCCATTCCAGATATCTTTCTGGTGATACCAAAATTCAAAATGCTCACCCTCCAGCGGCTTCTACCAATGCTTTCCATGGATGCGTGGTTAGCCACCCTAGACCTAAAAGAGGCCTACCTACATATCCCAATCAGGGAATCATGCAGGAAATACCTACGTTTCAGGGCAGGATCTATGCACTTTCAGTTCTCTGTGCTTCCCTTTGGCTTATCCAGTGCTCCCAGAGTTTTCACAAAATGCCTGGCTCCCGTCATTGCTTTTTGCAGACAAAGAAGTATTCAAATTTATCCATACTTACACGACTGCCTGATTCAGGCAGACAGGAAAAGCTGTTACAGCACCTGGCCTTTGTAAGGGACCTACTGACCTCCTTGGGGTATACTATCAATGAAAAGAAATCAAAACTAGTCCCCACACAAAAAGTTGTATTCATGGGAGGAAGCATGGACACAGCATTCCAGGTGGCATTCCTTACTCCAAAAAAAATAAGCCTACCTGACAGGCTACTTCTCTCAACTAGCCAACAGAACCCAGTTAACCGCAAGGAAAATCCTGCAAAGCTGTAGGGTTCATAGCTTCCTGCATCCTACTCATTCCATATGCCAGACTGCATATGAGGAAACTACAATAGTACATAAAAAGCCTTTGGTGTCAACACTCTCAAGACCTGGAAACTCTCATACCAATGATACCTTGTCTAAAGAGAGATTTTCTTTGGTGGGGCAGTAGCTTGCAACCACAACAAGGGACTTCCCTTCTCACAACCCCATGCCACCCAGACCCTCACCACAGATGCATCAGACTATGCCTGGGGTGCGCACCTGGACGGCAAGTGCATTCAGGGCCACTGGAGCCCAAATCAAATACATTTTCACATCAACCAAAAAAGAGATGTTAGCTGTTCAACATACCCTGACAGCCTTCAGACCCCTACTCTCCCCGGGGCCTCTACTGATCAAGACAGACAACACCACAGTCATGTGGTATATCAACAAGCAGGGAGGGACTCACTCTTATCCTCTCTGCAGGCTCGCCATGACCCTATGGCACATGGCCTCAGCCATGCACCTACACCTGCTAGCACAATTCCTGCCAGGCTCTCTAAACTCTCTGGCAGACAACTTAAGCAGAAACCTGCTAGACCCACACGAGTGGCAGCTAGACCACAGAACCTTCACCCTTGTAACCCAGAAATGGGGAACCCCGAAGGTCGACCTCTTTGCCTCCCACTCCAATCATCATCTCAGAAAATTCTGCACCAGGGAACCTCACAGCAAGGCCTGGAAAGTGGATGCTGTATCCTTCCAGTGGGTAAACCTCTCGGTCTATGCATTTCCCCTCTACCACTCATATCAAGGGTACTGCTCAAAATAAGGGAGGAAAAACCGAGGGCAATCCTGATTGCCCCAGACTAGCCATGCCAACACTGATGCTCACTGCTGTGCAGCCTGTCACCCCTGCCACCATGGCACCTACCTCAGATCTCTACACTCCTGACCCAGGAGAATAGGGAATTCATGCATCCCCAATTGCAGACTCTCAACCTGGCAGCCTGGCTTATTCCCTGACCACCCCTCAAGCTGCCAGCCTAAGCAAACAAGTCTTGGATGTTATGCGTGAGGCCAGATGCCCCAGCACTAGGAAATCCTATTCTGACAAGTGGAAAATGATTTGCACCTGGATCCAGGCTAAGGGAGACGAAATGGCGCAGCCCTCCCTATCTCTCATCCTGGATTACCTGGCAGACCTACTACACAGTGGTCTGTCCTTCTCTTCTATTAAAATTCATGCCTCTGCCATCTCTGCTTATTACAACAGAGAGCCTCCACTCTTCTTACACCTTCTCATCAAACAGTTCCTAAGAGGGGCTAACAACTTAAGGCCACCCAGAAGAGCTCCTACCCCAGCTCGATACCTTAACTTTGTGTTGGAAAAGCTCACCCTACCCCTCTTTGAACCTGCAGCTTCAGCAGAGTTAAAATTTCTATCTTGGAAAACAGCCTTGCTTCTGGCCATCACTTCAGCTAAAAGAATTTCAGAGCTACAAGCACTCATGGCTTTAGAGCCCTTCATCATTTTCCATGCTAACAGAGTCTTACTCAGGACTAACCCATCTTTCATGCCTAAAGTGGTGTCCAGTGTGGCTCTCAACCAATCCATACATTTGCTCACCTTTTTCCCTAACCCACAAAACAAGGGGAAAAGGATTCTGCACTCTCTAGATGTGCACAGATGGCTCAGATTCTGTCTGGACAGGACTAAATCTTTCAGAAAAACTGATCAGTTGCTAGTCAGCTTCGCAGTAGGAGCAGAAGGCAAGGCCATATCCAAACAAACAATCTCCAAATGGATAGCACACTTTATCCATTTCTGCTACAGACAGCACAGGAAACCACCCCCAAAGGGGGTCAGGACACATTCCACCAGTGCTACCTCCACCTCTGCAGCATTTCTCAGAGGGGTTCCCTACCAGGCACATCCTGGAGGCTGCAACATGGACATCTGTTCATTCCTTCACCAAGCATTACCACCTGCCTATCTTCTCGAAATCCAGGGCAGGATTTGCCACAACAGTCTTGCAGGGCATCCTAGCCAGCCAACAGTCTTCTTGACTGCCTCCACCCTTCTTTCAGCTTTGGGAATCAACCCAAATGTGATGACTGCAGCAGTGAAACATGAACAACAAAGTACAGTTGTGTACATTTAACCATAGATGTAGATGTTTGAGGGTATAGTCCTGGTTTCCCTCCCTCCATACCCCTTGTCTCTCTCTCTCTTTCTCTTCCTCTCTCCTTACAGGGATTTTTTGGTATTTACTTTCTACTGGTGGTGTTCTTCCACCATAGCCTAGCTCCCTATTTGGGGGGCTCCTGACAGGGCAAGAAAAACTGATGTAATGGCTTAGGCTGCCTGATTTTATACCACTGACAACCTGACATCACTCCTGGAATGACAGCAACAGTCGCAGAAATACTAACCCTCTGATATTTGGGCCAACTGAGGGCTACCCCTGGCAGGATAACCCAAATGTGATGACTGCAACAGTGAAACACAAAGAACATCTGAATTTTCATACCAAGGAGAGGGCATTTTTAAAATAACTTTCACTTGCAATACAAAGAGAAGGCTTTCTTCAGAAAGTTTTTAAAACTGTTTGTGTTTAAGGACGGGGAGTGTATACCAATTTAGGTTTGCTACAAACAAAACCAACATAACACCAAACAGTACAAAATTAAGTGCATAAAACACAAAAGATTTATATGTTTGCCGGACAGAAATAAATTGTGATATACATGTAAAAGACAAAAACAACATAACACAATACCAAATAATATAAAAGTACATATAATCGATGGTTGTTTCATTTTGGGCCTAAACAGGTGATGCAGTAAGAATGGAAGTCTCGGTGTGATATTTGCTTTCCACAGGTGAGACAATTGTTAACTTTTCCTGACATCGGTTAGAGCAAGGAAAAAAGAATCCCCAATGGGGTACTTAGCTTTAGAAGACTTCAACTTCAATTCGGAAACAAAAACTCAGGCAGAGGCCAACCGGCACTCATGCGAACTGCTTCTGCTTCAGGCTTCTCAGCAAGAAAGACTGATGTAATGACGTCGGCTGCCTGATTTTATACCACTGATGACCTGACATCAGTCGTGGAGTGACAGCAACTGACATAGAAATACTAAGCCTCTGTTATTCAGGCCGACTGAGGGGCTACCCCTGGCAGGATAACCCAAATGTGATGACTGCAACAGTGAATACACTTGAACATCTACATTTATGGTAAGTGTACACAACTGTACTTTCTTGATTGAAAACAGTATTATTGTCTGTTTATATTATTGTCTGTTTATTAAACTTTGGGTAACCTTTGAAGGCTGGTCTGTTTTTACAAATATGATCTGAAGTAGTTGACTTCATTCATTCTGCACATATGGGTATACGAATCTGAGCCAGCAAAACTTTTCAAGCATCAGCTCCGAGCTCCAAGCTCCTCCCTTACCTATATTACATCACTTCCTCCTATCTAGCCCCAGATTTCGTTTGCCGCTCTAAGAGTCAGCATCGTGGTTTCTGAGCTCTAAGCAAGGTGGTAAGGCTTTTTTGGTCTTTTTGTGATAGTTGAGTGTGAATACCTTTCCCTTTTTTCCTCTCTTCGCGTTGATCGTTGTGTTAGTTGCAAAAAAAAAAAAGTTAGTTATAAGTGTTTTTGTTTGTGATACTGGTTTCCTGCCTAGGCCCAATCCCTGTTTAAGTGTGTGGGTGAGTGGGCCATTAGGGCTTTTACCGTCTCTACTATGGCTGAACAGCCTAAGGTTCTTTTTAAGAAGTGCACAGAGTGTGGTCACAAGCTCTCACCAGCCGATGGCCACACTCTGTGTGTTCTATGTTTAGGGGTCACCCATCTGTCTGCATCTGCGACATTTGTTCAGGCTTTAACCCTAGGGCTTTGAAGGATCGCCGGGCTAAGCTTGTGGCTAAGGGTCTGCTACCAGCTTCTGCCTCGGTTTCCTCTCCAGCCAGTGACACTGTGCAGGCAGGGACTCTACCTCCCGCCAGGCCTGCTTCATCAGAGTCGTCCCAGAGAGGTAGGGACAGAAGGGATAAAGAGAAGCACCACAGGGAGAGGGACAGGCCCAGAAAAAGATCACCGGATAGGGAGTCTTTTTCCAGCCCCTCTTCAAAGGCACCCAGGTCTCGTTCTCCTCGGCTTCGCTCTCCCCGTTTCTCGACGGAGCCGAGGCACTCCCCTCAGATCCAGCCCAGGCCCGAGTCGGTCGCTTCCTCCAGGTCTACTCGGAGTGTCTCCGACCTGGATATGGATAGGCTGATGAGGTTCATCCAGATCCAGATTCAGATGGGGGTCTTACCAGGGCCCTCTCCCGTTGGTCAGGGTCCTCCTTCTTCAACTATGTTCCACCCTATTGCTCCTTCCCCGGTCCGGCCCAACGCTTCGGGGTTCTCGGGTCCGAGACCTTTCAGAGCTGTTGGGTCGGCACCGATGGTTCTCGTTTCCTCGACGTTGGCCGTCACCTTGAGTTCCTCGGATCCAAACTCGGATCCAGGAGACTCTCGGAGCCGTGGTCGTGGAGTCGGACCCGAGGGTCGAGATTTTGCTCTTTCGGATCCCATCCTCGGTGCCCGGACTACCCCTCCATCCGCTCCGATCCCTGCTTCGGTGCAGGGGAGAGCCTCTTCCTTATGTTCTATGAAGGTGTGCTCTCCATCGGCATTTGGGGCAGTGGAAAGGGTTCTCTCCCAGGGGTTGAGACCACAGCTCACCTACTCGGATCCTACCCAGACCCCTCTGATTTTGGATTCTGCTCCCATTACCATGTCTCAGGGATAGTTCGTGCCAAAGCAACCTCAGGTTGTTCCACTCAGAGAACCTCTGGAGGCTTACTAATCCTCTCCAGAGAGTCCCACTGGAGAGGAATCTCGTAAACGCAAGTGTAAGAGGAGGCACTTGGACTCCCCTGAGTCCATTACCACTGATACGGACTTAGATGAAGGAGAGGGTTCCCCCAGATCACCTACCAAGGATGTCTCGTTCGGATACATTATGGAGATCCTCCGCCAAAGAGGAGGTTGGTCAGCCCCCAAACCCTCTGCGGATGAGTCCGTATTCCTGGAGGCCTTTGGTGTGGGCCCATCTACTTCCTGGGTCTCCCCTCCAGCGGACCCTTTGGTGGACCTCATCACCACTAGGGCATGGAAGGATCCTGACACCGTAGAGCCTATACCCAAAAGGCCAGACAAAATTCTTTCCCTGCCGTCAGACAGGCAGGCATGGTCCAAAGGAGCCCCGGTAGATGCTTTGGTGGTTGCAGCTGCCACAAAGAAGGAACTGGCACAGGAGAGTTCCTCGGTTCATCACCAGACAAAGAGTCCAGGTCGATGGATTGTTTCGGGAAGCGCATGTACTCGTCAGCGACATTTTCTATCCGTGCGCTGAATTACTTGGCACATGTTATCTGACTGCAGAGAGACCTTATATCGGAACTAACTGAGTTGCCCCCGGAGTCTCTGTCGCAACAGGACAAGCAGTCTTTCACTGCAAAGATAACTACACTGAAATCAGTGACAAATACCTCTATGCGTCTCCTCTCTCATGCTACAGAGGGAGCCGCTAGAGCTGCTGGTACAGGCGTTGCCTTGAGGCATTACGCCTGTATCAGGCTGTGTCAATTTGCGGACCCCTTTAAGGTGTCTTTCATCAATGCCCCTTTTGATGGATCATCCCTCTTTGGGATGACTGTACGTGACACACTAACCCAGAGTGAGAAGGACTGAAAGACTTTGTCAGCCGTCGGAATCCTCTTTTCTAACCCCCAGAGGTCCTATTCCAGGAACCAAAAGGGGCAAAAGAAGATGTGGTTCCGGAAATCACAGTCCTTTCGTGACACTCAGGAATATTCGTCCCCCAGAGGCAGAGGGGGACAAGACCGACGCCGTCCCAGAGGCAGAGGGAGTCCCAGAAACTTCTGGTCAAGGGAACCTTTTTCCGACAGACCCGCACAGCAACCCTGAGGGGTTGCCCGGCTGCTCTACTCTGGAGGCAGTCGGGGGAAGATTTTCCTTACATCCAGCGGCATGGGAGTCCATTACTGCAGACCACTGGGTGTTAAACATCATATCCAGAGGATATTCTATCCCCTTCATTTCATATCCCATAACTCCAGCATGCCTTCCAGATGTTCCACTCGCTCACAGGGAGGCTGCAGCCTTAGAGGTCTCGAAGCTGCTACAAAAAGAGCCATCGAGTCGGTCCCCCCATATCAGTCTGGATCAAGCATCTACTACAGGTTCTTTTTAGTGCCAAAGAAGACGGGGGACCTCAGGCCCATTCTGGACCTGTCTATCCTCAACCTGTCGGTAGAGAAACACAAATTCTGAATGGTCACTGTACAGTCCATTCTACCATTTCTGAGAGAATGCAACTGGATGTGCTCGTTAGACCTCCAGGACGCTTACTATCACATCAAGGTCCACAGGAGCTCCAGGAGGTTTCTACGCTTCCAGCTAGGGGCCAGTCACTTTCATTTCAGAGCCCTACCCTTTGGTCTCACCACAGCCCCCAGGGTGTTCACCAAGGTTATGGCGGTCGTAGTGGCTCACCTGAGACTTCAGGGCATTCAGGTATTCCCCTACCTAGACAACTGGCTCTTCGCTGCATCCATCAAACGTCTCTTTTGTCAGGCCCTACACTACTTCCTCGGTCTGGCTCACAAGTTAGGCATCACGATCAATATTAACAAGTCCCACCTGGCTCCGGTTCAGATCATAGACTTCATCGGGGTATGGTTGGATTCGATTCAGTCAAAGATTTTTCTCACCCCGGAAAGGATAGAAAATCTCAGACTCCATGTATCGGCTAGCTTGGATCACTCTGTAGTCACAGCATCCGATGTTCTCAGGGCCCTGGGTTCGATGGCAGCCGCAATCTGTATCCTCCCTCTTGCACGTCTTCACATGAGAGTCCTTCAGTTGAATCTAGCAGTTCAATGGTCTTGGCTAGACCTTCCGATGAATTTCCACATCTGCATCAATTCGGACATGCAGAACGTCACTCCAATGATGGCTTCAATCAGCGGACATTTTCACAGGGCACAGCTTTCTAGCCCCTCCGGCTCAAGCCACGGTGACCACAGACACTTCCCAGCTCGGGTGGGGGTGGGGGGCAGTTCCTGGGAATAACGGTCCAGGGCACATGGTCCCCTCCAGAGACCAAGCTACACATCAGTGTCCTGGAGATGAGGGCAGTGCTTTTAGCGTTGAGAGCCTTCCACCCTGTCCTACCTCCAGGGACGGTAGCCATTCATTCAGACAACATGTCTGAGGTCTGGTATATAACAAAACAGTGAGGGACCCGATCCTACCCCCTTTGTCGCGAGGCCATGAGGGTTTGGGAGTGGGCCATATCCACCAGCCAGTTTCTCATAGCAACGCACATCCCGGGACGCTCCAACATTCTAGCGTACAGTCTCAGCAGGGCAATCCTTCTGCCTTACGAGTGGTCTCTGAAACAATCAGTAGTGGAGAAGATCTTCTGTATTTGGGGTCAACCTTGCTGCGATCTCTTCGCATCTCCTTCCAATGCGAAGTGCAGCAACTTTGTCACTCTAATTCCCCCCTCCGGGGGATGTCTCCAGGGGTACTCTAGTCCATGCTTGGCCTCCCAGGCTACTGTATGCTTAGCCCCCATTACCTCTTATTCCGAAGTTCCTTCAGAGAGCTTGCCGGCTGCATTGCAAAGTCATTCTCATAGCTCCCTTCTGGCCGCGTCAAGTGTGGTTTCCCTACCTATGGTCTCATCTGTTCGCTCCTCCGTGGACTCTAGAGCCATGCCCGGATTTGATTTCTCACCCGTCGGGCTTGCCCCTGCCCAACCTGGACAGTCTCAAGCTGACAGCGTGGCTGCTCCAGTTCCCATGATCATCAGGACTCCCGGACTTTTGTCCCCTGTTAAGAATATTCTGGTAGCTTCTCTTAAAACCTCCACTAGGAAACTCTACAGTAGCAAGTGGAGACGTTTTTGCGTTTGGGCTTCTCAACGCAATCTGAACCAGTTTACAGCCCCCGTTCTGCTCATACTGGATTTTCTGGCCAGTCTTTTTCGATCAGGCGCAAGTGCTTCTACCATCAAGGTTCAGCTGGCTGCCATCCCTAATTTTCATGTGGGTGAAAATAAGGTTGCTTTGGCTTCTGCCAAATTGTGTAAAGCTTTCCTAAAGGGCACTTTTTTATTGCGACCACCAGTTAAAGAAACGGTGCCCCCCTGGGATCTGACTTTAGTCCTTCAGGCCTTGACCTCTCCCCCCCTTCGAGCCAGCCGGTTCAGTTCCGATGAAGTTTTTGTCGTGGAAGACAGCCTTCTTGGTCGCATCACATCAGCCAAGAGAGTTGCAGAGTTGCAGGCCTTATTCTCCTTGCCCCCCTATTTGGTTTTCCACAAGGATAGGGTTTCGCTGCATATGAACCCTTCCTTTCTTCCCAAGGTGTCCTCAGCAGCCAATATTAATCAGTCTATAAATTTGCCAGTCTTCTTCCCAAATTTCCAAAATAGAGGTGAACGTAAGCTTCATTTATTGGATGTCCATAGACAGCTTTGTTTTTACCTCCATAGGATTAAACCCTTCTGGAAGCCGGATCAGTTGTTTGTCTCTTTTTCGAAACCATTTTTGGGCAAAGCACTTTCGAAAGTGTCCTTAGCAAGGTGGATCACTCTTTGTATTGCACAAGTTTGTAAGGACAAAGGTTTATCTCCTCCTGGTGTATTGAAGGCTCATTCCACTAGAGCAATGGCCACTTCTGCAGCTTTCTGGTCAAGAGTTCCGTTAGACGATATCTGTGCGGCAACGACTTGGGCCAATTCGCACACATTCATCTCTCATTATAAATTGGATCTTAGTTCTAGAGGGAGAGCATCCTTTGGCTCTGTGGTGCTCAGAAATATCCTTCCATAAGGGCCTCCCAGGAATACTAGTAGCTGGGGATTCTGTCCCATATGTGCAGAAAGAATGAAGTCAACTACTTCAGATAAAGAAGTTATGTTCTTACCATAACGTTCCATCTGTGTAGTAGACGTCATTCTTCTGCACCTTCCCTCTCTCCATCCCCCTCACTCTTCAGGTTTTTCCTGTTTAGTATTGTGGTTATGTTGCCACTTAGTGTCAGCAAACTCGATCTGGGGCTAGATAGGAGGAAGTGATGTAATATAGGTAAGGGAGGAGCTTGGAGTGCGGAGCTGATGATTGAAAAATTTTGCCGGATCGGATCCGTATACCCATATGTGCAGAAGAATGAAGTCTACTACTCAGATGGAACTTTATGGTAAGAACATAACTTCTTTTTTCATATTGCTGTGTAGTTACTGTACTAGATTTTTGAGATCCAGATTTTGAGTGTGTGAAATAAAATGTGTGTTACTGTTCTTCAGTGTTTAGACAGATCCAGTTTATTTGAAAAACCCTTTACTTCATTAATTTTTCATTCTCATATTTATCTTATTTAGATAAGCAGGGAAGCCAGAACAAAGGGTGTAAGGCAGACAACCAGTCTTGGAGTCTGATGTGCCAGACCACCACAAAAAGCATAGACTCAAGTTACTCACACACTACATGCAAGTAATCAATTTAGAGGATTGCTTTTTCACCTGCAGCTTGTATTTGGGATGTTAAAGTAAACTGATGAGTGCAAAACTTACTCAGACAAGGGATGCTATGCATATCCAAGGCCTGCAAGGTTACACCGTTAAGTGCTGCTTCACTTTTCTGCTTGGTAGCATATTTTCAGAAACTAAATATTACAGTCGTAATCTATATTTGGATGAATTGTGCCAAAATATTCTCATAATTGGCACAGTATGATCATGATAACACAATCTGCATCCAGATTGTTTTGTTAACATAGCCAGTGGACATAGTTATTTAATTTTTTTTGCCAAACACCTTTATTGAATTATCACTTGTGACATAGGCAAATTTACATTCTTATAAAAGTAATCACACTATAATTAACATACATATTTTATTTCACATGTATTACTATATAACCTAAGCAACATTACATAAATTATTCAATTCCTACCTTGTTGTAAACAAGATACATCTTTATTAAACCATCTCTTACTACATAGACTATTATACATGTATAGAAATTAAAACAAACCACACTGACACCATCCTAGTTGCAAGCATTTTACCTCACAAACTATACTGACACACTCCCAGTTGTAAACATTATACATCACTTATAAGCTACTCAATCTTTTTCAGTCACACATTATACAGCTCATTTAAATCCTGCTGCCTTTTAAACCTCATTCCCCCTTGTATGTATTGTTCTGACAATTCCCATTTTTCCTATGTAGTTTGCTCCTACCCTTTTCTAGAGATCTCAATTCTAGTTGTTTTGTCTTTGTTACTGTATTTCACTACTTATAGTATAGTTAGTTTAGATTTTGATTTCCATTTTGTAGTAATTGCTTTTTTGGCAGCCACCATTATTAGACACATCAAGGCCTTATCACGCCTAGGTAATTCTGACTCTGTATCTTAGCTCAAAAAAAATCATCTCCCTCGTCAGACCAATCTGTCCACCCAGCATCTCCGACAGTGCATCCCACAGGGAATCCTTAAAGTCCACCACTTCACCCCACTCTCAAAAACTATGTTCCCAATTACCGCTTTCTTTTCTGTCACACCTCCAACATTTGCTGTCTGCCTGAGCAAAAATTCGCTGAAGTCTACTTGGTGTATAAAAATATCTGTGCAGACATTTCCAGGCAAAAATCCTAAATCTTCTACATTTTGTTGCATATTTGGGAGACATATGTATATCTTCCCATTATTTCTTTGTGAATTGGTTATCCATTCTCTCTTCCCAATCCTTTGTAATCTTCTCTGATTGATTCTTATAGCTGTCATGCAATATTTTATATGATCTACTAATTAATCCTTTTTTTAGTGGCAGCTTCTGTTCTAGATTCTACTAAAAACTCTACCAGAGCTGGTCTTTGTTTAGAACCCCCTATTTCTTTCTCTGTGCCTATACTCTGATATCAATCCCTGATAGGAAAGGCAATCTCTAACCTGCAGTCCAATTAAATTCTTGGCAACTTCCCATTTTATCTTCTTTCCCTCTCTAGTTATTTGCTCCCAATACCTTGATTTCTTTGCCACTTTTCTCCAATGAATTCCAGCACCCTCTTGCCTATCGTCTGTATCCTTAATTGCAATCATCCCTATTGGCAGAATCTCTTTCTCCAATCCTGTGTTGGATTAGTTCTTAGAATACTTTTTGCTGCTTTATGGATATACTATTTTGTATGGTTATTTTTATTCCCAGTAAAGGTCTGCATCCAAAATACCAGTCTCTCCTTGTTTCTTGAGCTTCCCCCGTTTCATCGTCATCTCTTTCCACTTCTGCTTGTGCTATGTATAGGGGCCTTAACTGTGTAGCTTTGAAATACCCCTTCAAATTGGGTAAACCCAGTCCACCCTGTTCTACTGGAAGAATCAGCTTATCCCACTTGAGTCTTGCTGTCTTTCCCTCCCAGATAATGTCCTTCAGCTCTTTATTAATTGCTATCCACTACTTCTCCTTTGGTTGATAAAAATATGTCTGACCTGTGTATAAGACTAAAGGGACTAAAAACATTTTAATTGCTTGTATCTTATTATCCATATCCATGTAACAAAACCTCAATTTTTTCAGTTTTTGTATTATCTTTTGTTTATTCCCTTCCCACATATCCTTAGCTGCCACACTAGAATAATTTTTAATCCATACTCCTAAATACCTCATTTTATCTTGTCCCCATAAATATAGATATTCCTGAACCAATTCTTGTATGAGTACATAATTTACCACTATTGACTTTGTTTTATCTTCATATCTGAAACTGTCTCAAAATATTCCACAACACCGTAATATCTTTTTCTGGTTTTGTCTAGGTATGAAATAATATCATCTGCAAATAAAGCCAGCTTTTCTGGACTACCATACCAATTATATCCTTGAATTTCTGAGTTCCTTATTTTCTTTGACAATGGTTCTAAATATGATGCAAATAATAAAGGGTAAAGAGGACACCCCTGGCTGGTTTCTGTGCTCAAGCAGAAATTATCAGAGAGGACCCCACCCACTTTAATTTTTGCCTCCAGTTCCTTATGTATCCTCCTAATCAACTTTATATATTTTCAGGAAATGCAAATGCTTCCATTGCCCTGGCCATAATGTCTCAGCTGTCAGATGTTTTTAGTGCAAGTCAAGATACACCAACAACAATGATATTTTCTTACATTCTGCTTTCCTCTGGATCATTAATGTTATCAAATGTTTGCCTCCCCTCCACAAAACCACATTGATCCATATCTATCAGCTTTTGTATTACTTTTGCCATTCTTTTAACCATTTTAGACATGAACTCTTTATCATCTTAGTTTAGTATTGAAATTGCCTGTATGAAGCTGGATCTAATAGATCTTTACCATCTTTAAGTATTACAGCTAACCACTGCTTTCTTCCAGGACGTTGGTACTTCTTACTTCTCCTTCTCTTAAAATTCTTTTAAACAGAACCTTCCAGACCTCTATCAGTTTCTTTCCTGCTAGCTTCCAAACTTCAACAGGAATACCATCTATTCCTGGGGTCCTTCCTGAAGATGGGTTATGCATCACAATTTTTATGTCCTCTTTTCCTGTCCTAACCATTAGTAGTGGAGCCTCATCTTCCTCTAACCTTGGCTTATTTAATTCTTCCTCAAACATTTCCATTTGTATCTTTTTTTATTTCTACAGGATCTCTTATTACCTGTCTTGTTTCAGGCTCCCTAAGTTAGGCGACAGCCTTTTCTATTTTTTGTTGCCTGAGTCATTGTGCTCCAATGTTATCAAAAAACAGCTGCTTAATAGCAGCTTTTCTAAAGTCGTGCATATTATCAAGGTAATCCTTATTTTCTGACTAGCATTCTGCAGTTGATCTTCTTCTTGTTCTATGAGATTCCCCCATTCTGCAAAACGTTGTTAGTCCCTCTAAGTAATTTTTGTTACTTCTTAACCATATCTCACTTTCTTTTATTTCCACCCTATTTTAAACTCCACCTTAATTTTATCCCACTCCCTAGCTATATTTTCAGAAGAAATTTCTATCCTCTAACAACTCCTGAATAATCACCACTACCCATTCCTTAAATTCCTCTCTTTTCAATAGATAGGTAGAAAAACACCAGTGTCTCATTTTTATTTAATTACTATGTGTTTTATTTTAGGTATTATTGGTGCATGATCTGAAATAGTTATTGGGTGAGTACTAAGACCTTCACCTAAATGGACATGTTCCTGTGAAATGTAAATTCTGTCTAGCATAGCCCAGTTTTTATATCTTGGGGAATAATATGTAAATTCACTCCAAACTCCTATTACTGAATTCACATCTTCCATACCAAATATTTTCATAACTTTCTTAAAAAATCTGCCCTTCGTTATATTTTCCCTTCCTGGCCCCCCAGACATGTTTTCACTGTTGCAAATCAAATTCTAGTCCCTACCTCCAAGTAATATTCCTTGCTGAAAACTGATTATTTCTCCCAGAATTTTCTTAAGCTCCATTATAGCAGTTTTAGGTGCAATGTAAATCCTCCTCCCTTGCCTGTAGACCCTTAGCACTGCAAATCTACCATTATTATTTTTTTTAACCATCTTCTGTTATTATTGGGAGCTCTTCTTAAAATGAATATAAGTACTCCTGTTTTCCTTTGTCCCAGGTGTTCCACTGAATAACCATCCTGAAAACCTTTCTTTATCAAATTTACATGTTCAGCTCTTTTTAAATGTGTCTTCTGTAATGTAGATATTTGCACTCTATGTTTTTTAATATAATTCACAAATGTTTCTTTTTTGTGTTTATCTGTGAGGCCATTTACATTTAAAGACATTACAGAAAGGATCATAGTATTAAAAAGTTATTATTCCCACCTTTTGTGTATAACACCTTTTTTGTTAAATGTCTAGTGCCATCTTTTGTGTTACATGCATACACTGGCAGATTGAACTTTTATACAGTTGTTTCTTGTCATATCCATTTGAGCTTATGTCACATCTTATAAAACTTTGTTTTATTGAAAGTCCTCAGACAAAAAACTATGTACACCTTCAAATATTAGTTTTACCCTCCTAATAGGAACAAAAGTCCCAAACTGACACTTACATACTTGAGTTAACGTAAAGAAAGGTTATCCATGCTAAGACGCATGGTGCAGCCTGCGCCTCTACAAAGTGCTGATTGATTTTGTCTTATCTTTGCAGCTCTCCCAATAGGGAAAACCCCTGAATTCTTTCTATTCTATTTTCTCTCCTTCATGAGATAGCTATTTAATGTTGAGTCATTTATCCATTAAGTACTTGGGTAGTTAAAATCTGTTGTTATGATTGTGGTTGGGATTCAAAAACACACAGCACACTGTGCAATCCTGTTTCCAGCAGGATTTTCCAGTGCATTATGAGGGAATGATTTGAAGGCAACTACAGCATGTAACACTATAGTGGTCTTGTGGGAAAAGCTGCATGCACATGTGGCAGTCTGATGTGTGGCTAATGAAAGTTAACCATGTGTGTTTCCTGTCACCAGGTTTGGAATAGTGTGGTAGAGTGACTCAAAGTTAAGCATTGTCCCACAGTTTGCGGGGTACAGCAGTAAATATGTGCACCCACTGATATGGATGGCAGGAGTGTGACTGTTAGCACTGCAGCAAGTAAGTACTGCATACAAAGTCTTGTGCATGTGTGTGTGTGTGTGTGTGTGTGTGTG
This sequence comes from Protopterus annectens, assembly GCF_019279795.1. Classification (NCBI taxonomy): domain Eukaryota; kingdom Metazoa; phylum Chordata; order Ceratodontiformes; family Protopteridae; genus Protopterus; species Protopterus annectens. Next base: position 1,445,414,402 of record NC_056732.1, read on the forward strand.
TGTGTGTGTGTGTGTGTGTGTCTATGCAGGGGGGCATGCTTGGATTTGTTTCCATATCTGTGTGCATAACTGTATGACTGTGTGTGTGTGTGTGTGTGTGTGTGTGTGTGTGTGTGCATCTTTGTAGGTGCCTATGCAACAGCACATGGGGAACATTAGTGAAGTTACTTCAAACTGAATTCTGCTCAGTTGTGAAACATATTAATGAGCCACTAATAAGCCTTTGCTCCATGCAGCACCTGCATACCTCTTGCATACCTCTTATTCACCTTTTGCCAACATAGCACTGTCAGAGCTCATCCCCAGAGCCCTAATAGCACTAAGCACTACCATGATGATTTCTGTAAGTGCTATCCTCTATTTTCCTTGATTTTTGCATCCTGAAGTTAGGGAATTCAAATATGGACAACACATTTATTTAATGTTGAGTAATTTACCCGTTCAGTATCTGCACAGTTAAAATCCCTCACAAAGGTTGTATTTTCATTGATTTTTACATCTGGGTATTTACGTGGGAAATACCATGCTGTGTTGGAGGTTTTAATGTACAATAGATTCTAATAAAATATTCAGTACCACTGATGTATGGGCAATTTCTGGTCCTAAGTTGCTTTCCTGACTTCTTGCTTTTAGGCATCCCTTTATAAATGTTGAGAACACTGCCCTTGTCCTGCCAAATCTTTAAGAATGAAAATAGGTATGCCCTGGAATTGGTGATATGCACATACCTTTCAGTCTGTCAGCGTTCAGAAATCATAGCAGTGGCCATCAGAAATCACAGCAGAGGTTCCAAAATAATGACCTATGGATACATTTGTAAATTTACTCTTTTTGTCAGGTGCAGCCTATAAAAGTAGAACCTTCGGATGCTAATGGATGCATACCAAACACCGTTATACAAAAAAATGTTGAGTTGGTAGAGTTGGTGTTTATATATTTTTATTTGTTTTATTTGCCACCAATATGGTTGTAGGACTTGAATAAAAAAATACAATTGCATTTAATTAAGCTGCAATATAAGAGGAGACATCAGCCTAGAACTGAGCCAGTGCTGAAGGCATTTCTAATGAAGCTATACACAGCTTAAAATTTACTTGTCCAGCTGGGCCATGTTTAATGTAATTCCCCCTTCCCCCAGGAAAATATATGTTGCTCATTTTAGTTCCGTACAATACATGGAACCACATAGGACTAAGGGATGCGAAAAATGAAAAGTATTTTATGCAAAAATGGAAGATTATATTGCCAATATTTTGGTCATGTGGCAAAACAATTACTGACCTGTTTTGAATGTAGTAAGTAGCAGGAAGTCTCTCTCATTGGCCTTTAATTTCTCCAAATCTTTTGGGTTTCGTATACCATGATGGAAGTGGACTCCATCCCTAAGTCAAACTATGATTAAAGTTCATGAAATTAGTATTGTCTCGATCTTTGATGTCGGCCAGAAGAGCTCTTCGCAGCACCTGCAGTGTGTCCAGTAGTGACTCATCCAATTTGTACAGAGTTGCATGTATCTGTAATATATGTAAATACGATTATAGATTCTTTTTTATAAGACCCATTACCCCTACTATTGTTGGAACAGTCTGGGTATCTTTCTTCCACATTGCTCTTGGTTCTGCCTGCAAATCCTGATATTTTATGACTGTGTCTCTCTGTACGCAAGATACTGTAGTCACTGGGTGTAGCAGTTTCAATGATCAATGCTACTTTTGTCTTTTTTTCATGGACCTCTATATCTGGTTTTCTTGCATCTGTCTTTTGAACTGTTGGTAATGGGTGATCCCATGTGATGTAGATTTCATAATTTTTATGATGCTTTGTGGCTCATGTTTCCAGTGTTCTTCAGAGACTTTGTTATTGTAGTGTTTGCACAATCCCCAGAGCAACAGTCTTGCCACAATGTTATGCCTTTCACTGTACAGTCCCTATGCCATTAGTATGTCAAACCAGCAACAAGGTGTGTGACTGTTTCCAGTTATGTTTTAGAAAATCTACATTTGTCTATTTCTCCCCCATGTTCAATAGACTTTGTAAACCAACATGTACGCAGCCCACTATCTTGGGCCTGCAATATTAGTCTTTCATCTTTTGGTTTGAATTTTCCTCTTCTTAACCATTCCTGCATTCGATCCTGATCAACATGAGGTTGTTCCAGGAGTTTTCTATACTTGCAGCTATATTTGTGCATTTTCCACATTTCTTGCCTTCACATCTGATCCTTCAGCTTGTATTGGCACATTCAGTTGCTACCTGATTTTTATCTGCTTCTGGTTTGATTTCCATTCCCGCTTGACATTGATATGCTTCTGCTGGACTAAGAAGGGAGATCATCTTAGATTTATTCTCCTCATGTTTCAAAACTTTCACTGTTTTGGGGTCTTGCGAGATATGTATGCAGTCCCACGATTGCAGATCTATACATGTAATCAAGTTCAAGGAGCCCCATACCTCCTTCAAAACAGGGAATGTATAATCTTAGCATGCGCTGATTTTTATAAAGCATTTGATAAGCATGAAGCATCATTCTTGTTTTCCTGTCTAATCTATTTAACACCTTTTGGGGCCAGTCAGTCAGTCCAAAACTGTAAGGACAGGAAGAGCAAATTGGTTTATAGCTTGAATTTTGTTCCTAGATTCCAACACTGTTTTCAGGATTAATTTAAGTTCTAAAATATTTCTTACTGAATTTTATTCACATTCGTTCATGTTTTATTGTTCATCCTTCATCAATTACCAAATATTTATACACTCCCTCTTGCTCAAGTTCTTTTATATCACATTCTTATCCCAAAATGATGTTTTCTTGGTGCTGCAGCTTTCCTGCTTTAAAGGTTGTTTTTGCTCATTTATGAAGGCCAAATGATGTTCTTGCAGTTGTGCTATCAGTTCCTCATCTGATGAGCTATACAGTTTTAAGTAATCGACATAGAGAAGATGTGAAGTCTTTACACTTTGTTGCTTTCTGGGATATTATAGCCATGACCTAATATGTTAAGCAGACAGCTTAATGTGTTAAGGGCAAGGCAGACGAGCAATGGTGACAGAGAGTCACCCTGGAATATTTCCCTTTGGATTTTTATCCCTGTAAAAATAATTTGTACTTTATTGTGGCTTAAGTGCAGAGTGGTTTGCCACTGTTTCATGGTCGCTGTGAAGTAGTTTATCAGTGTAGGTAGGCTGTATCTTATAATTTTTTTAAGCACGCTTTTATTCATGAATGTATTGTTAGATGCTTTTTTGTAGTGTATCCATGCCATAATTAGATTATTTCCCTTTTTACAGTTCTCCACTATGATGTTATTTAACAACAAATGATCCGTTGTTCCATATGACTTTCTTGTATTACCCTTTTGTTCTATTGCCATAATTGAGTTTTCTTCTCAAAGACTATAATCTCTGTTGGCATCGATTCCAGTGTATAGTTTATACATTGTTTGGAAGGCAAGTTATTGGTCTATAATTTTTGGGGTAGCTTACAGATTCAGTCTTAAGTAGGAGCTTAGTTTTTCCTGTTAACCAGGCTGGTGTCTGTTCGGGGTGCACATATAAATAGTTCTTATTCATGGCTAAGTCTTCCTGCAGACGTTAGGTACTGAACCTGGGCCTGGGATTTTCCAATTAGAGGCTTTTCTTAACTTTGTTTCAATCTGTCTGCCTGATACTTCATCCCATTTCATATCTTGTACATTTGAACTTCTTATTCTTTCTTTTACTTCTATCTCCATCTAGCATCTTTCTTGTGTTCCATGGGATCTTCATAAATACTTCTCCAAAATGTAGCTATTTCTTTTTTTGGTTGTCTTTCGGTTCCTTTTTTCTTTGTTTCTCATTTCTCTATAAAACTTTTATGAGTCCTCAATAAATTGCTTATTTTGTACTTTCCCTTTATATTTATTTGTGTATCTTCTAAATTGTTTCTGTCTGTGCTGATATTTTTAGTTTATTATTTGTGATAGTGCATAACAAATCCTGATCTGTTATAATACTGCACATTGCTTTTATCATGTCTATCTTTCTGAGTAATTTTATCTGTTCCCTCTTCTATTGTCTTCTAACAGCGACATTTCTTGTCTTAATTGCTTTATAGTTTTCTCTGTTCGACATTTCCATGATGGCATTCGATTTCTCCCCGTCCTTTCCCGTACTACCCTGTGTTCTTGTGGTAGGACTTCATCTGTTATTAATTTGGCTACACAGTAATGTATCCTATTTACTTCAATTATATCGCACAAATTTTTATGGACAGTCCTAATTACTGTGTTCATTTGTTTTGTCAAACTTCTAATTTTTGGGGTTTTATTGACCGTCTGCAGTCTGTTTCTTTCATTGATCTTAATATATCTATCCATCTCTATTATATCAAGTAACGCTTCTCTTAGATCATTTTGTTCTAAACTGAGGGTACATTCTTTGTTTGCCATTTCCTGCGGGCATTCTGTAGAAAGTTCCATAGCTTCTTTTTGTGCCATGTTCTCTTCAGTTTCAGCTCATGTCGTCCATTGCTCTTTCATATGGGAACTCACTGGCCTACCCACTCCACACCATTGACTGCAACTGAATATTTGTACTGGTTTGCTGTGGAAGACTCCAAAGTATCTTCATATATCAACTGATTAGATGCTTCCTGCTCCACTAGTTTCTCCTTAATTTGGGTGTCCATTGCTCTATCCTGTTATATTGTTGTCCAAGTTAAAATTTCTACACTAAATCCTTCACTTTGCAGGTAATCCATAACCTCAGTTTCTGTCTCTTTATCTTCTCCATTACTAATCCTCTTTTCTACTTTTCCTCTTTGTTTTCTTATTTTTATATCGTAAAATTTTCTATATCTGGATGTCTTTGTATTTCTCTTTAAATATCTTTGATGCTACTCTTTTTGCATTAATTAGTTTTGCTTTGTCCTTTGCATAACTATTGCATCGTGTTAAATCTGTTTTTCTTTCCCATGTCCATATTTCTTCTTCAGATGTCTCCTGCTCCTCTTGTTTCTCCTTACTTTGGAGACTAGTTGTTCCATCATGCTGTGATATGACCTGTGTTAGACTTTCTACATTGAATCCTTCACTTCGGAAATATTCCTTAACTTCAGCTTCTTTTTTTTTTTTACTTCTACTTGACTATTCTTCTGTTCTGCATTCCCTCTTTGTGATCTTATTTTTTTATTGTGACATTTTCCATATGTGGATGCCTTTGCCTATATTTCTTTTCAAATATCTTTGGGGGCTTCCTTTTATGTGTTGATTAATTTGGCTTTCTCCTTTGGATAAGTATTGCACCATATCAGATCTCTCTTTTTTCCCATGTCCATATTTCTTTTTTTACACTTTTCAAACATCTCTAAATTTTGTTCTTTAAATTTTCGCACTTCCTCAGTCGCTTCTTTTTCCAAACTGCACAAGGCTTCTTGGTCTATATAGTGTTTTTCATGGATTTGTTGTATTAATGGATGCACATTTTTATTTGAAGCTTCTGACAGTAATTTCTTGTGAAAGTATTATTCTTTCCTTGAATTTCTCTCTTAATCTTTTCGTATTTCTTTTGTCTGGAAATTTTGGGCTTCTTGCGTAATAGCAACAATACATAATTTCTTTCTTATCCTCAGTGGTCCACTGTATCATCTTTATGCCTCTTTTTTTTTGGCCTATCAGTTTTTGTGGACTACTACTTCCTCCTACAACGGGGGGCCATCCTCCCCTTGAGCCATGCCTAGTCCCATTGTAGGAATATTTCCATGTCTTGAGGATTCTACATTGTCATTGTTCCAGTCCTGTTACCAGTGCGCCTACCAGGATTGGATACTTTTTTATCCTGTTTATTGTGCACCCAGCTGTCTTTATTTTTAACCTACCGATCTCCATGATATATGCTATATAAAATGCAGTCTATACATCAGTGTCGTCTTGGTGAGATTTTGTGAAAAACAGGGTCCACCTCATGAAGGTACTCAACAAGACTTGAGGATGAATTCAGTTCCTTCAGTACTTGTCGCCTTTTCCTGATTTTATCATCTCTCCATTTGGACCCCCAGTAATCTTTGTTACTGGTCTGTTTTGAATGCAGTAAGCACCAGGAAGCCTGTCTTTCATTGGCTGTATAGTCAAGCCAATGGAAGAGAAGATACCTTAGACAATTAATATCAAACTGGAGCATTAGAGTAGACTCTAGATTTAGCAGTTACAGTTTGAACTCTTTGACAGATTGGAGTAGTTATGCGGTATGGTTTACTGAGTTTCTGATAAAACATTGAAAAAAGTCAGCAAAAAATCAGCCAGTCTGCAAAGCTACAATATATATATCCATGTGTACTTTAATTCTGGTATATTTGTATATGTGTATCCCATCGCCAATTATGGATAGAAACAGCTTATATCGCTGATTCTTACCTCTTAAAGTGTTAGGCTTCAAAATCATAGCAAGAGCCATCAGAAATCATAGCAGGTGGTCCAAAATCATAGCACTTAACATTTGCATGGGTGTACTACTCTACTGCTTGGGGGGTAATGGCAAAATGTATACATTTGCCCTTTTGTCTGGTCCATCTTTTAAAATTAAAACCCTTGTGGTGCTAATGAATGTGCATGTACATAGATGTAAAAATGCATTGCTTTTCCACTTTAAAAACATAAATATGTGTGGTTTCTTAGCTTGCTGTATGTGCCAGTCATAACTATGGTTTATTTTACAGAATTAATATTTGTATATTTTTATTTGTCTACAACATGGCTGTTGAACTTTCAGTAAACACACATTTGTGCTGTAAATGGATAAAAGCACAGAAGACACCTCAGCCTAAAGCTGAGTCCTCCAAGCATTTCTACTGAAGCCCACCCACAGCCTAAAATTTTCTTTCCCACTTGGGCCATTTTTAATGTGATTCTTTCCTTCCCTAGGAAAGAAAAATTATTTTGCTCATTTTAGTTCCATATGATAAATGGATCAAGTTAAAACAACATTCCAAAACTATTTCTGCTACATGACCAAAATATTTCCTATAAACACATTTTTTGCAAAAAAAAAACCAAAAAAAACACATTGCATTGTTTCATTGTCCTTTCGATCGTGCTAATCATAACATTATAAAAGCTTTTCAATGTATAATCACGCACACTTGCATAACCATCAATTACAACTACTTGTAGGATTATGTACACCTTAGATATGTACTTGAAATCAAATGAATACAGAAATATATAATGTCCCAGAAATGTATTTCAGTTGACTGTGGTCAGAATCATACAGTGCAGTCCAGTGCAACCTCTCTACCTTCTCAGCCATTTAGCCTAAGAATCAGAGACAAAAACACAAAATCAGGGACAGATTTTAAATATTGCTCTGATATACTTAGAAAGTTGAGTGTATAACTGATTTTGCATTAGTAATCATTTTTGGAAAGATATGGCATCTGAAACTCACATGTTTGATAGTATTTGTTGACTGCAGTCAAAAATTTGCCAGAAACCACATTTTCTATGAGGATCAGACCAAAATATGAGGCAAAACTGGGGACATTTGAGAGCTTTGCCCTCTGCACAAGCACTCACACATCAGTGTGACCAGCACAGCCATATGTATGATTCTTTAAATCTTAGATATCTATTTGATGTCAAACAAATGTAGTAAGACATAAATAATGGCCTCAAAATTTATTTCAGCATGCTTCTGTCAGAACCATGCAGAGGAACCCATTACAACCCCTGTCTGCCGTCTTAACTTCTTAGCTTAAGAATCTGAAACAAAGAACAACACTCAAGGACAGATTTTAAATATTGCTCTTAAAACACTTAGTTTCTGCAGTAACAAGTTTTACATTAGCAAACATTTTCTGAAGAATATGAAGTCTGAAACTCATGTGCCTGTCATTATTTAATGACTTGCATCTGTAACAGGTTGCCAGAAAACCACACATACATTGTATGAGGAACCAACAAAATGTCTCAAACTTCCTTGCTCAAGAATTCCAGACAAAGACAAAGATAATGGGGACAAAGACCCACAAAATAGTAACCGGTTTTAAATATTGCTTAATTTACTTAAAAAAGCTGATAGAACCACAGGTTTTGCATCAACATACATATTCTGAACTGTAAGAAGCATGAAACTGTAATGGCAAGCATTATTGACTAGGTGTAATCCTCGGTGATTTGCCAATAAATGAAAACTTCTGTGAGGAAGTCAAAGGATAGACAGAAAATATGAGTGAAAATAAGGGATGTTCTGCAAAATCTGGGACAGTTGAGAGGCAGAGCTATGCCGTCTGCCTAAGTGCACAGACAGACACATACCCACACATGCATGCATGTGCATATACATGTACTCACACACCATATTCACTGCAGTTACTTACCTGATCCACACTAAACACAGGTTAGCAAGATCATCAGTACTGTGGGGCACTACAGTAGAGAATTGATTATCAGAAGTAATTGGGACCCAGGGTATTTCGGATAATCAAACATTTAAAAGAAATGGGTAAAAAAGCTTCTAAAACTGTTTTTGATGAACATTAACAAGAAAAATAAAACAAATTTATTGTACAAAATTATATAGTATGTTATTGTAGTACAAGATCAAACAACACACACAAGCGAATACATATGACATTTACATATTCAGACTTTATGATTTTTCCTATTTAATAACTTTGGAAGACTGCATTTGGATAATTGACATTTCGGATAATCGACATTCAGGTAATCGGTCTCTGCTGTATGATTTATAAAAGCCACACTAGTTGTAGATTGTTTGACTAGTACTGCTGTGTTTTGACTGTGACAAGCTCCAGAACGTATCTCTGTCATTGGCTCTACAATTAAACCAATGAAAGAGAAGAAATTAGAGCTGTCTCATGTCCAAGAAGCAACCAAACTGGTGCAGATTTAGAAGTTAAAACTGGAACTCTCCACCAAATGTGAAGTGGTTGAGAGGTAGATTTCAGTAACAGTGCAAATATCAACATCCTGCAAAAAGGGGAGTGCTTTTAAATCATCCATTTTGTAATCAGATTATTCAGCAAAGCCACATTGTCTTCTGATTTTTTTATCTTGTTTGTTTATTTATTTATTTGAATTTGAAGAAGTGTAAAAAAAGACACTAAAGAATTGGAAAATTTCATGTAATATTTGTTCTTCTTAAGGTAGTGAGGTAAAGCCCATTACAGTATATATTTCTTTATTCATTTGATCTCAAGCATTCCAGCTGGTTATGCTCAAGTCCAGTCTGACAGGCATTGAATCCCTCATCTTTCTCTCCATGCTTTTAGCCAGTGACTGAATGCCCAAATTTTGTGTTGATGTTCAGATGTTGTATGAGGTGATGTGGTGGGCACTTCAGTAAGGAGATTTATTTTTCTCACATGTGATGTTTGTGTTTAGTGACAGCTTCAGGGAGACTTCTTAGTTCTAAAAGGCTTCTGCGTTTCTCAGCCACAGGTATGCCTTTGTGTTACATGCTGAGATTTCCTTTGGATCATACTTGCACAAGGCTCGCTCCTATGTAGTTAGTATGGCTGCTGTATACAGGTACAGTGAATTTCACAGATTCCTGTTTTCAGTCAGACATGTTTAACAGGCTATACTTTGAATTGCTAAGACATCTGATTTTTCTCATCTGTGCATCTTATGGATATTAGTAGAAATGGCTTACTTAGTGAGGCAGAGCTGTATTAAGCCATCTTTTGCCTTAGTGAAATGCTTAAACCTCCTTCAGCTATTATTCATGACAGTTCCTTGGAGCCCTGTTTCTGAATCAGCAACAGCGTCATGATTATTGATTGCACTTGCAGTGCTATTAAATCTGATTTTCTAAAATGTGCTAAGAGGACTTTTTGGTCTCAGAATGTATTTGGTTTTCTGCCTCTGTGAAATCAGAAGGGTAGTTTATTTACGTTTGACATGATAGCAGTGTTATTGCATGAAGTATTATCACAAGTCTTTCCTGTGACCTATGGTGTAATATGTTCATGGGTTAAAGACTGTGTCAGTCAGTCAGTTGCTTTTATTTTTGTGTATGCGTGTGCATGTGTAACTCTCTACTGTGTCATAGAATTTACTTTGAACCATTTGCCTTATTGTGCTGAGCCAAAATTAAATAATTCACAGTTCGACACATATCTATATTTAATATATATTTGCCAGTGCTGTGCATAATTAGTCTTATCAGTTTTTGTTTTTCAAAAAATATGCTAGATTACTTGTTTAGAGACCATATGTTCCTATGTTTAGTTACCTGCATTTTCTTGCTGCACTGAACATTGTACCGGTAACTTCTTGCTGAGTGTGACACATATTTCCGTTACAGCGCTCTTCTTTTCTGCTTTGAGAAGTTGAAAATGTGAAAGAAGAGTAAGTTTATATAAAGTAGCTGGCTGCCATTTCTGCTTTCTGTGTCTGAGATCTTTTCATGAAATGGAAGAGAAAAAAAAATCTTAAAAAAAAGACTTTTGAAATAAATAACTGTCTACGAGGTTAATTATACTGATCAAATTTCATTTTGTTTTTTCTGTTATGCAAGCTTCCTGATAAGAAAGTTGTACGTACCTGTAGTGACACCACTGCCATGGCCCTGTGATCTGAATATTTTAGTCAAAATTAAATAATCCTTACTGTATTAAAACTGCTAAGATATAATTAGTCACATATTGTAGGCTACAGACATCGTCTTTCAGCAGTTTGTCTTACATTGTGCATGTAATAGTGGTCATTACGTTTGAGTAACATAGTAGCATACATATTTGTTTTCCATTGCTTCTTGTTCTAGATTTCCTTGGAGGCATTATCTGGAAACCCAACAGTACGCTGGGGTGACAAATCATACAATCTTCTCTGTTTTTCCAATGGAACATTTGGCTCCAATTGTGATGTAAGCCATTTTTTCTTCGAGTGTGGTAATGTAGTTAACGGCTGTATTTGATCTATATAGATATTAATATTTCTTGTGCTGCTGACTTTTTTTGAAACACTTTATATACCATGTGAATGGTTATATTAACTAAATAAAGCTTAAGCGAATCACAGTGGAAAAAAAGGCCAGCAAAGCCAGTTATAATATTCAACTGTAGTGCTGTTAATGTTTTTGGCTGTAAGAGTTCAGATCAACAGTGGTAACCAAACATCAGGTGCTTCCACTCTAATGAGCGACTAACACATTTCTTTCTAAAACAAAAGTAACCAAATTAATTGCGTGGCACACAGGGGATGGAACCCTGGATACAACCAAGCAGAGACAATTTGAATTAGCAGCCCAGGCATTGAAGGAGCTGGGAGACAAAGGAATGATGGGGCAATGCCTGTTTTTCTTTCCATGAAGGGTAAGGGGTGGTGTTGGGGGGGGGCTTGTCTCTTGGGTATGCATCTTGTCCAGAATACTTTGTAGAAACCAGATGTTGAGCACCTGCTTACAAGGGAAGGGCAGCTTTTGGACTGTGGCATCTGTAAACGTCAGTGACATTCACATGCTGTGCCTTTTGTACACCCAGCACTCCAGTTTTGATGGAGAGTGCATACTAGTCACAAGCTAGTGTTTTAAAGAAAACTACTCTAGTGTCTGCTTGGATGAAGTCCAAAGCACTTCAATGATTCAGATAATCAGTAGGCTAGCAGAGCATGGAATAAAACAAAGCAATTAAGTAAATAACCAGTCATTGTGGATCTCTCCGTACTCTAATCCTATTGATCAGTCCTGTCTTAGTAAATGACTGCATAATTGAAGCTGAGCTTGCTATGTGCATCATGATAAAAAGCAGTGTATTTTCAGTATTTGTGTTTGTTTTTCTTTCAAATAGTTTCATGTTTGCATTGGTATTCTCCAGGTAGGTGCATTAGGTAATTTTTTTTTTATTTTAAACACATATCCACAAATCATACAATTATGTTTGACTGTGTTGAACAGTACATCAGTGACTGATGGTAGTAGCAACATTATTCAGTAGAGTATTGAGCAGATTTTATACATACATTTGGTCATGTTTTCATTTATTTATTTTACTTTATTTCTTATAATAAAATGTTTGCCCCCTTTGGCCAGGATGACCATCTACAAGCCGTCTGTGACTCTCCTTCCCCTACCCCATCCCATCCGGACTAGGGCTGCCAGCCTGAAGACTCAATTGGCATAGCATTAAGCCATCTTTGGGAGGGATAATGAGATTGAGGCATCTGGAACCTGCGTCATTTGCTCCTGACTGCAGAGATTTTTACTGTGCCTTAAGCTTACCTAAGGAGGGGAATGTGCATTGAGGTAAACACAAGCCCAGGAATGCCTTCGCTCATGATGCATTGATGTCTGTCCTCCTGTCTGTTCTCACCCACACACACACTCACAGTTGCAAGACATTATCATTTACATATTAACTCTTACGTTCATATACATTCATATACTAGCTCGTAAGTTCACTGTACATTGACATAAGGGAAATTCTCTGAAATACCACAGTCTCAGACATATGTATATCAAACCAAACTCTCACATTTATAGGCTTGATGTTATGAGGATTCCGTTTGCCTCTAGTGCACATCCAGATAGTTCCTTATGCTTTTATGTCCTTTGCCATAGCATTGTATCATTTTGCATTTGCCTATCTTTAGAAGAGATTCATTCATTTTTATTGTAGTGAATGCTTCTACTGTACTTTTATTATATATGCAGATCTTTAATTTTGAATCCATATTAATGCATTGTATACCTTTAACTGTGGTCTTGGTTGTAATGGGACATTGGTTCAGTTCAGTTCAGTTATCAATTAACAGGCATAAAAAGCTGTCTTCTAATAAGATGAGTTTGGCTGCTCCCATGGTTGTAGAACATGGGGAGGTCTACATAAAGCTATGGGGAGTCCTCTGTTAAGTTGTTTCTAAGCCTTTATTTGGGCAGAATTGGATGCTGTTCCTTGCCAATTGTTCTTGTTTGCAGAGAGGCTCAGGAAGCCATGGCCTTGGCCTGCATGAATAGGCAGTGGAGTATCCGGACTCAGACCTTCCGTGCTTCTTGGGCCCAGTGGTGATTATGATTTTTGCAGTTGCAGATTTGCTTTTGAAGCTGATGGTATAGCATTTAATGTTGACTTTTCAGTAACTGCACAGTTGCCATGTTTTCACAGGTGTTTGTCTTATCATTATCCGTGTTATGGATCTTCCTTCCTGCAGCATATCTCTTCACAGGTTTTGATGACATTCCACTTTAGTAGTTTGGTGGAAAGCCCAAATGGAGTTCTTCATATAGTGAAGGAGGTAGACATCCCTGGGAGAGATGGGTCTCCATAGCAACATTTTAAAGCCTCAAGCTGTAGTTTTTGCTGTGAATGCTTTAGAAGGTGTTGAGATCAGAGCCTCTCCTACTTATGTCACAGAATCGGTCTGTGATGTGGTACATAAACATGTCAGCATACATTTGTACAGAAATAGCACATGGCAGTGAGTCATAAACTTAAATATTATTCTTACCAGAAGTAGATTTTCTGCATATGTTCCTGGGACACAGCTCTAGTTCTTTAAATAGAGTTGAAAACTGAAGAATCCTTTCCAGTTAAGATTGTTTGGTGCTGGGGAACCCCAGAGCTCAGCCTGTTTGCCTTGTCCTGCTTGGTGTATTATACACGGTAAAGGGAACTTGATGATGGTTGTAGTCTCTTACCTTTAGCAAGGGAGATAAATTCATAGATGTCTTTCCATCATTTCCCTTGATTCCATGCTTAGTGGCAAAATTCAAAGATAAAATATGAAAACTTGTCCTCATTGCCCTTTGGTGGAAAGAAGGATATGATTTCAGGTTTTTAGATCCCCGAACCTGTGTTAAGCTATCCTGGTATAAGCCAAGGCTATCCCCCTCTGTAAGGTGACAGCTTTCTTACCCCAGGGCCTTGCTTCTTCTTTAGATCCTCTTTTTTCTGTGTGGACTTTCTGGTAGGAGTTTCAGAGTTCAGTGAAGTTGACAAGAATCCCTTCCACTCAGTAAATGTATTTGGTTAAGTGGAAGTGGTTTTCAGTCTGGGAAGAGAGAGGTGCCCCATGCCTCCTCATACAGTCATGCTGGTTATACCTTACATTGTATAACGTGGGTCTTAATTCATATCACCGCACCAACTGATGAAGCAGTTCCTTAAAGATATTCTCCATCTTCACCTACCTTTGAAGAACCCCTCAGCTCTTCAGGAGTTGGATTTCCCATTTGTTATACAAAGAGTTTATTAGTTTAAACATAGTCATACAGGCTAGTTAACTGAGACACGTACATGCAAGAAGTAAAAGCAGTTTCCTTAAGAGATAATAAAAAGCAATGTGGTTGACTATGTTTGCATACAAAGCAAAAGAATCTCTGCAAACGTTATTCTGAAAAAGGAAACCCCTGTAGTAATGTTTTCAAAGTTCAGGGAATCTCTGCTATAAACGTTGCTATGAGATTTTAAAGTACAGTATTAAGTGAAATGTCATATAGCAGGGCAGCTGTCCCTACAAGGGCAGTAGAACAACATACTGTCAGGGTCAGTGATTGTAAAGCAAATCATATCACAGCAGTTTATGCATGAAATGACACATAGGGGAACGCTGGATAGTGGGGACTTTGTCTGGCTACTTGGAATCCATATGCATTTTCCTCAGCAGGCAAGTCCATGATAGAGCTTCAAAATCTAGTCCGTCTCCCAGCAGCTGTAATGTTTAACATTAAGAGTCTGACGTTACATATTTTGTGGTTATAATTAATACAGGAAAACATATTTTGTTTTCCTTAATGCAGAGAAAGCATATTCTGCATTTTGCTGCTTTTAGCATAAAACAGTGACCACTGTGCACACTAAGAGTATGTAAGGATTGCTTTTTCTCAGACAGAATCCCAAGCTTCCTGCTGTTATGCCTCATATTATTTTTAACAAGTATGTTCTTTAATTTCCATTGTACTGTCAAGAGGTTGCCCTATAGTTAACCTTTTTACCTTCGTCAGTTGCATTGCTTTTCATCTTCAGCAAATTTTGCCCTTTTGGTATGAAAAGGTTAGTATGGACTTGGCCTGTAACAGCATTATCATCTTCAGCTAATTTCAAATGCTTCTATTCTTAATCAAATTAAGAAAACGTGGATGCTTTTGGAGACTAATTTGTCATCTTCAGCTGTAGTTGCTGTTTGGATTTATTTTGCGAGTAGATCTTTTATTTGTTGATTTTTGTTAAAAGGGATATTTTCCCTGAACTGTTCACCTGATATACTTTCATTTGCTACATATGCAGATCTGTTGGATCTTTCATACACACCTGTACCACTAAAATATAGTAGTGCCAGTTACATTCTTCTGGAACAAATTGTAAACAAGATGTAAAAGCTTGTTTATCCAACAGACACCCTGCTTGGATATTTACATTGTTTTGATCTTTATAGTTACTTTTAATTTTAGGCATTTATCATATATTACTAATTAATATTAGGAATATAAAGAAAGGACAGTTGATACAACACAGGCTAACTAGATTAGGATAGTATCATTTAAACCTTTACTTGAAATATTATCCATATTTATTGATGTAATAAATTTAGTATATGTTTTTTTTAGCAACTTGTGCTGTCTTTTTGCTGTTATAGACCAAATTGTTGAAATTGTTCATTAGTTGGTGTCTGTAAAAGCACAGATTCTATACCATTACACGCACAGTTTTTAATGAATATTATGCGTCATTTATTACACAATGTTAAGTAAAGTTACAAAATAAACGTTTGTAAACCACATCAGATCCCAGTTATTGACTAAAATTCATGATGCCTTTGTGGTATGTTTTGTTGTACCTTACACCAGTTTTCTTCTCCTCTGTATTTTAATGTTCCTTTGATTTAATGCACTTACACTAACCCCCAACTTGCCTGCTGTAAAAGCTACAGTTTTTCCTTGTCTTAATTTTGCAACTGGCTATAGTAATTGCACAAGATATTAATATGTAAAAATGTAAATTTACATTTAAGTAAAATGGAAAATGAAAAAATGGTCATCAAACTGACTAACTACTCCATAGTCTGCACAGACACTTAAGTGTGTTTTGCCATTTGGTATGCTACCTGCTTTTAGAGCCTGAGTCCTTTTTATTGAAGTGACCCTGGTCACAGCATGCATGTGTGCCATGTTTAAACTATGTTCCTCCCAGACTGAAACACTCTTACCTTGACTTGGTTTAACTACCGTAACCCCCCAGGGAACTATTCCTGCAGCAGACTGAGTTCATACCATGCTTCCTAGTTATTGCTATACTTTTATATCTAAAACCAGAAAAATAGGTGTGGACCTCTTGGGTTTTCGATCCTGAGTGATGCCTGCCCGGAGGGAAGGAATAACCAATTTTACAAAGCCTTTCACTCTTGATCCTAAACGGTGAACAGATTTATACGTGTAGTCGGTGGTGGAGCTAGCTCTAAAAAGAGCTGTTTTAGCCCTGTGGGCAGCTGGAGCTCTATATAGAGCTGTTACAGATCTCTATGAGCTCTGAGAAGAGCTGTTTTGTGTTTAGAATGCCCTTTCGGGCAGATGCGGTAGTTCTAAAAAGAACTGTTTTGTTTGGTTCACCGAAGCTGTGTCTGTGCCTCCGGCTGGTCTTACCGAGGCTGATATAGATTTCTGTGAGCTCTGAGAAGGGCCGATTTGTGTTTTGAATGCCCGTTCAGGTGTTGGTGGTAGCTCTAATAAGAACTTTTTTGTTTTATTCTTCAATGTGTCTCTGGTTGCTCTTACCAGAGCTTTTGCAGATCTCTGTGAGCTCTGAGAAGAGCTGTTTGGTGTACTGTGAGCTCTGAGAAGAGCTGTTTGGTGTAAGGTGCAGATCCACGTGAGCTCTGAAAAGAGCTGTTTTGTGTATGGACACAATGAGCTCTGGGAAGAGCTGCTGCTGTTGTGTCCTTCGGTGTTCCGCAGTGGTGTCGATCTCCGTTGTCCTTCTTGTTGAACAGATCTTCGGTTCTTTTGCTATGTGTGAGTCCTAAAAAGGACTATTTGTGCGCTCCCCAAGCGCTGGTCAGAATGACCTGAGAGCTGTTGCTGTGCTGCTTTTATGCTCCTGTGGAGGGGGCGTGGTTGAGAGATGTCCAATGAGAAGTGACTAGTTGGGGGTGTGGCCTTAGTAGGCCTACAAGGTGAAGACGGACCTGGTTGGAAGCATCTCATTCCTCTTATTTAGTTCCTTTTTATTAACCAGCTACTTGTTCATATGTGCCATTCCTAACCTCTAGCAATGCATTGGAGCCTTTTGCTTTGTCACGATTCTACCTGTGTTTGAAAAAAAACTGTACTAAAACTTAAATTTAAATGTTTTTTTTTGTTGCGTGTGTTCCTAGTTTATTTGACGGTATCGTGTGCCTGATGTCGTATAGGTGTTTGGCAATCCTGGTTTTGAGGGCATTGATGGTCTTGCCCACGTAGAATGCTTGACATTTGCAGCAGTTTGCTCTGTAGACCACACCTTCTGTGTTGCAGCCTCCGAATGCTCTTGTGGTTATTGTTTTTTTGTTGTTGGGGCAGTAGAAGTGGTCCGTGCCTGCCATGTATTTACAGTAGAAGCAGGGGGATAAGTCACTACACGGATAGGTGCCGTATCTGTCGAGTTGTCTTGGTGGGGGTCTCTCGAGGTGGTCTTTTAGGTTGGGTCCTCTTTTCATCGTGAACCCTGGTGCTTCAGGAAGATGTGTCCAAAAGATCTGTTTGAAGTGATGATGGTCCAGTTTTCACGGATGATCTTTTGTATGTCCTTATAGTCCGTGGAGAAATGTAAAATAAAGTTGAGCCTATATTTGTTTTCATACCTGTTTTTAGTCCCTAGGCTCTGTTGAAGTATGAATGTTTTTTCCTTTCTGTTGTTCGTGATGGGGTCCAGAATCTGATGTAGAGTCCTGTCCGTGTAGCCTCTGGCCAGGAAATCATTTTCCAGGTCTTTAATGTTGTGGAGAAAGTCGTTAAGGTCTTTGGTGATTCTGGAGATTCTGAGTCCCTGTGATTTTATCACATTTCTTTTGAGCTTGTACGGGTGCATGCTGCTGCTGTGGAGTAAAAAGTTTACTCTTGTAGGTTTCCTGCACAAGTTGTGGTTGAAGTCGTTGCTGCTGTAAATATAAATATTTAAAATATATAATAAAATATTTAAAATATATATATAAAAAGTAAATATACTTTTATATCTCTCACAATGCATGTCAACTTTTATCTAGCACCATACATTAACTTATATTTTAACCAGTGCCTATAGGTACCTTAAAGAAAGCATTGCTTTTAAAACAATTTATGCACAGCTCATTAGTGTTGCTGCGTAGTAATAATTCAGTGGATGAAAACCTTATAACTACTTGCAAAACTTGTTTTTACACATTTAAAATGAGAAGGAATGAAATATTTGAATACCATTTTAGCTGGATGAAATGCGTAACTATTTTGAGCAAAGCATGTTGGGAAACTTTAAACATTTAAGGTCAGATACTTGGTTGCAGCGTGCAGCGTAGATAACTTAACTACTATGGTACTGAGGATGTAAACATATCCTTCCCTTAATACTTACAGTGTGCAGTACATTTAGTATCTAACACAATGCAAATGAAAGCAACTGTGTGATGAAAAAGAAATGCCATGCTTATAAAAATGACATTAAGCAGACACAATTGAAATACTTGGAACTCTTGTGATAAAATTCCATATGTAAGGACTGACTGAGTCAGCTTTCATCAACTAGCAGATTGTGGAAGGTTGATCCAGCAAAAGGTGACTTAGTGAAACTTGGGGAAAGGTTTGAACATGGGTCCTGCAGAGGTGTAAATCATGGATCATTGTAACTCCGCCTAATGATAATCACTGATTTTTTTGAGAACCAGCCTAATGATGATCACTGCATCCCACACCAAATATCCTTGTTGGCATTTTGAGTACTGCTGTTGTAGAGCTTGTGTAAACTTCTGTTTTTGACATCATCAGGCTTACAGCACAGGACATGCAAGGTGCTTATCCATGTATGTGGTAGAGATGTTTACAAGTTTAAAGTCATTTGAATGTTTAGACTGTTTCTGGTCCCTTTTTATTATTAGCATGATGACTCTGGTTTCCTTTTTCTAAACCACAAGTATATTCCCCAACTCTTCAGTTCAGAAGTGAGATGATTTCAGGTTTTGCCAGGTCCTGACGGATTGTCTGAATTAGAAAGTTTGAAAGTGTCATGAGAAACCCAGGTGTAGATTGGATCAGCTCCATGCAACTTGGGGCATGAAGCCATGACTGTGATCCTGATGACATGGGATTGACTAGCAACCCATGAGAGAAGGTGGGAGTGAGTAGCTGATGCTCTCTTTCCCATCCTGTGGGGAGTAAGGCAGTCTGACATGCTGCATTGCCAGCACACTGTGGAGAGAGGTGCATGGTATGTATCATATGGGCAGGAAATGTATACTTGGTAGCTTTATGGGACATATGAGGCAATGCATACATTCACTGAGGTAGATGCAGGTGGTGAGTGCACACAACAGATGTTGTGGGAGAAGTTATTACCATGACCAGAAAAAAAAACTTCATGGCTGCCTAGATGATGGTATGCTGTGATTAGCTATTGCACTGGTGATGGGCAGCAAATGGGCACAGTGGTTACAGTAGCATAGTCATCAGGCATTGTGAAAGAAAAAAGGTATTAAAGTCTGATAATGGTCTCTGGCATTTACTAAATGCATTTTTTCTTGGAGGTCATGAAGTAATAATATTGAGTAATGGTCAACCCAGACACTGTTAGAAATGTGATGACTGTAGACATACTAGTTCCTGTTGCAAACCTCAGTGATTTGTTCCTTTTGGCTGTGGAATTCGTCAGGTGAAGCACATGCCGATGGCTTACATCAGTCCACAAACAGTGCTGGGGTAGTTTATTTTAAATCTTCTGTTAAAGAAACAGATGAGGTGGCCCAAGTGCATATTCATAGATCTGCTGATAATAGGACACCTCCGAGATTGAGGAAGCCCATGCAGTCCTGTAGTCTACAGAAGAAAGCTGAAATTGAAACATAGCATTTCCAATATGAACGCATCTGCTGTGGACATTTTAGGCATGGATTGGCATGGTTATGGCACTAATCTGTTTGGAGAAGGCATCCATAGGATAGCGCCATGTGAACAACAAGATGGGCAAACCATCAGATAAACCACTATACCCTTAACATTATTGATACCAAGAAGGTGTGGAAAAAGATGCCCTACTCTCTTCTGTGAAGTTAAAGTTCTTGACTACTTAAATATTGCATCAGTGCGTTCTGACAATATCAATGGATGCATCTTAAATAGCATGAAGCTTGATTTTGCCAATCCCCTAAAAACACTGTTCAACCTCACCCTCATTACAGGTTTTGTATCAAGTGAATGGAGAAGAGCTACAGTCATTCCCATGCATTTTGGAGGACCTTCCACAGACCCATAAGTCTGACCAGCCTCATATGCAAAGCCACTGGATTACCAACTGGCCCACAAATTAGATACAGGAGATCAAAATAGTGGAAGCTACCTCCACAAGCAGACCAGTCAATAGTGGAGTCTCCCAGAGTTCACTGGTGAGACCTCTCCTGTTTGGCATCTTTGTGGAAGTAAAACCCAATACCAAAGTGCTGTGGCTGATTACATTTGCAGAATACTGCAAGCTAGGAATGTCGTTGCATCCCCAAATGACTTAGCCATCTTGCATGAAGGTTTGTCCTAAACAAATAACTCGTGCCAAAATCATTGATTAAAGCTAAATACCAAAAAATGCATTATTGTATCCTACGGGAAGTCATCCCCCCACCCCACCCCCGGAACTACCACATTGACAGTATGCCCATAAGAGTTGACCTTGTTGTTTGGGATTTGGAAACTTATGTAAATAGTGACCTAACATTTGACCAATATGTCTCCACTGTCTTAAAGTCCTTATATATTGCACAGCTTATAAATAAGGGGATTGTGTCTAGATCTAGAGATATTCTCCACATTTAATCAGCCCTCATTATGCTAATTATTGAATATAGTTCTTCCTTTGTTTTGCATCTGTCCAGGCACAGGCAACAGCTGGCACGCCCACAGAGATACCTTATTTAAAGCATACAAGGCTTAAACAATATGTCTTACATGGACTGATTCAAACCCACTATACTCTGTATTCTGCAGACTACTAAGAGGTTGTCTGTGTCTGGAATGCAAGTCATCCTGTGACCCAATAATGATGGACCTAGTCAAATAGTATGAACAATACTATTTATAGGGATCTAAACCTCTTCTGGAACATCAACAGAACAGTATGGAGAGACAGTTATATTTCACAGAGGCTACCACTGCTCTGGAACAGAATCTCCATCCATGAAAAACAAAGGTCATCCCTATCCATATTCAAGCAGAGCTTGGATACATGAATGGGTAACGGAAAATTTACCCCAGGGCTCCCCAAGTACTACCATTTGGAAAAGGCAGCTCCTAAAAGCTGTATCCCACATGTGGGTCCCCTCAGATTATCTGAGGTGTGATCCCAGTTATTCTCACTAGGGGTAATAAATAATTATCAACCACGGGGTGGGGTAAGGCCAGTATAACACCAAATGGGACAAGTTAACTCAAGCACCAAAAGGGAAATTGCCTAGGCTTAAAATGGCTCACAATGGCTGCTTGTCTGATACTTGCCTATCAGCCTATGACTGTGACATTACACGAGCTAGATCATGGGTTGTAATTTTTAGGGGATAGTGTGTCTTTTCTTTGGTTTTGAGTACCTCCTTAGTGTGGTTATTTTTGAGAATGGTAAATGTACATGTGTTGATTTTTTGTTCTCTCCAGGTTGGAAGGTCCTGGATTACAAAGATTTAAGATCTGGACAGAAGGGTGGAATGGGTGGAATGGGTGGAGAAGAGTGTCGGGAGTAATTTGTGACAGACGGGTACCAGTAAGAGTGAAAGTGAAGGTCTACAAGAGGGTAGTGAGACCAGCTATGTTATATGGGTTCGAGACAGTGGCAGTGACAAAAAGGCAGGAGTCAGAGCTGGATGTGGCAGAGTTAAAGATGTTAAGATTTGCACTCGGTGTGAATAGGATGGATAGGATTAGGAATCAGTATATTAGAGGGTCAGCTCATGTTGGACAGTTTGGAGACAAAGCAAGAGAGACGAGATTGCGTTGGTTTGGACATGTGCTGAGGAGGGATGATGGGTATATTGGGAAAAAGATGCTAGGATGGAGCTGCCAGGTAAGAGGAAAAGAGAAAGGCCTAAGATAAGGTTTATGGACGTGGTGAGAGAGGACATGCAGGTGGTTGGTGTGACAGAGCAAGATGCAGAGGATAGGAAGAAATGGAAAGAGATGATCCGCTGTGGCGACCCCTAATGGGAAAAGCCGAAAGATGATAATGATGATGACAGAAGTTATGGTCTAGATTCTTGGGAGTAGTAGTGTCATTTACCCTAATTCAAACACAAAATTAGAATTTTTTATCAAACAGCTATTATTGTACACCAGTTGAAATGGGAATTAATAAAAACAGAACTTAATACCAGACGAATGCAGGGTATAACACATTGTCCTATACGGATTGCCTTAAAGCCCTGTCTGTATACTCTGTTTCCTACAGGTTACCGAGAGGTGATCTTTGTCTGACATACAAGGCATCCTCATATCCAGCTCTAACGGACCTTTGGCACAATCACCAAATGAACATCAGAACCACTAGATCCAAGGATTCAAATCTTGCTGGTGACATAAATAAGACATTGAAGAGACAGTTATGCATCTTGGAATATCGCTATGCTCTGGAATAGGCTGCCCATCCATGTGAAGCAGAGTCCATCCCTAAACCTATTTAAATGTAACCTTGACCATTGGATGGGAAATTGGAAACTTCACCCGGGGTCTGGCCCACATATCTCTGGTAGACAGAGGCAGATAGTAATGTCCAGTCTTACCCCAAAATAACCTCTAGAAATTTCCTAACATGCCCCTCCTAATAAATGTCCATGATACAAAGGGACACATTTGGATTGGATTGCACAGCTTGGATTATAAACATCCTAGTGGTCATTAGCCTACTATATACCTCTGAACCTATAAATCTACTAATATAACTGCATATGATAAAATAAGAACAGCCAGTAGCACCTTAGTACTGCCTTTGTGGCTATTACAACAGCACTGCAAACAATATAAAACATTGCTCCTAAACAGAGACATCGGGAGGCATACGCACTGTACTGATTTCAGCACAACTTCTTTAGAAGAGGGAGTAGCTTTTTTAAAAAATAAAAAAAACGTACGTACATATTTTTTTCTTTTTTAAAACAGTGTTGGCTCCTTTAAGGAGGATACCAGCCAGTCGGAAGTGAGCTCGCGTCATGTCCGGCTGGCTGCGAGCAGGAAATGTGCAGGAAGATAATTACAAATGGATTATCACTACGAGCAGGAAATCTGAAGATGTAGTGCATGGAAGGCAATCGCAAACAGATTATCAGGTAAGAGAGGTGTGTGTGTGTGTGTGTGTGTGTGTGTGTGTGTGTGTGTGTGTGTGTGTGTGTGTGTGTGTGTGTGTGTGTGTGTGTGTGTGTGTGTGTGTGTGTGTGTGTGTGTGTGTGTGTGTGTGCCTTGTCTGCAAGGCCATGGAACGTATCATCATGGATCTCATAAACAAAGACATTGGAGATCTCCAAACCCTGGACCCCACACAGTTTGGGTTTGTAAAAGGCATATCATGTCTCCTAAACCTGATAGACTTCTTTGAAGTAGTCACCAAAGCCACAGATGAGGGCAAGGTGGTTCACACAGCCTATCTAGATCTCAACAAGGCATTCAACACCATCCCCCACTCTGGAATTACAGATAAACTCACTAAACTAGGTATAAATCCCTATGTCACAAGATGGGTTGCCAACTGGCTTACTGCAAGAACCCACACTGTGGAAGTAGCAGACTCCAAATCAGACTTCAGACCAGTGACAAGTGGAGTACCACAGGGTTCAGTCCTGGGTCCTCTCCTGTTTGGAATCTACTTCTCTGATGTACAGGCTAACACAGAAGGTCTTTGGCTAACTAAATTCGCAGATGACTGCAAACTAGGAGCCATAATTGAAACTCCTAACGATGTGGACATCCTACAAAAGGGCCTCACTGAGACAGATGCCTGGTGTCAAAGACATGGTCTCAAGCTCAATGCCAAAAAATGCATTGTCATCCCCTTTGGTAAAAATTCTATACCCATGAACTACCACATAGGCGGTAGTCTACTTAACACCGAAAGTGTGAAAAGAGACCTTGGGACACAGGTGGACAGTAGTATGAAGTACAAAACATTTGTATAACACAATCTGAATTTTTTTTATATTTATAAATGTGTAAAGAAATAAGATGTATAAATATTTTGCAAAAAGTTCATTGTTCATATTTAAACGTTGTACTATATTTAAAAACCTACCAAGCTTTTATCTAAAAGACTCTCTGTTATCCCTAACAGTAACCCTGAATGTATGAGACTGTACATTGCAAAAATCTCAGTTACTGGGTATCACCCTCATAGGTTCATAGGATGATACTAGGCTATTAACCCGGAGGCCCTTATAAGCCTAGTCAAGAATTTCACCCATGTTCTCACAAAGTCAGCACCTGTTTCCCCTGTCCAGCAGGGACACAGGTGGGATCCCAGTAATGTACATGATGAAAGTATAATGAAGTGAACTAGTGTCAGTGTTATTTTATATATTCCCTAGGTGTTTAAGATATGAACATCTGAGTGTGTAGACTGTCACACAGTGTACACATTTGGGTAGTCACTGCACTCAGATGTATACACTGGCCGACTGTTATATTGCTTTAAAAAAAGGTTTCCCTGTTCACCAGGTAGTTTTTCATTTAGGATATACTAATACTAGTCCCAGAAGGAGCAAAATTCATTGTCTGGGCATCTTTATCCTTACTTTGTTGTCCTTTCCCCAGTAATTTTGTTAAAAGACTGTGTGATATTTGGGATGTAGCCCAGCCAGGGAAAGTTGGGGAGATATTAGGGTTTTGCAGGCAGGTAAATCAAATGTCTGATATCCAAGATGTGTTTATTAATTGGTGAGACAGAGGGCAGTAATTATGCTAAGCCACTTCTGTAAACCTGTGTAGATTATAGCTTTTGTGAAACTGCGTTTCAGATGCAGGGTGCTTTTGCTAAGGTTCTTTCTTTAAAATTTGGAATATTCTTGATACTGTAACTCAAGTTACTGGAATGATGTGAAGATGGTTTAGGTGTAAAATATGTTTATAAGTTATATATAGAGGTTGTTTCACTTCTGTTTCCACGTGTTTTACAGTAAATCACTAATTCTGTAGTTTTTACAAGGTAACGGAGTTGTTATCGGAGAGTGATACACAGGAAAAAAACATATCCTCCAGAGGGAAGTACCTGGCATGGACCAGGATTGCATGTTTTGGCTATTTTTTTATATCAGAAGAGTAGCACGTGAGCATACTAGTCCCTTAAATGAGCATATTTATCCCTTTTAAATAATGGGGTAAGTTTCATGATATGAATTGGTGTGAGAATTCTCACTTTTGGA
Organism: Protopterus annectens; assembly: GCF_019279795.1. Classification (NCBI taxonomy): domain Eukaryota; kingdom Metazoa; phylum Chordata; order Ceratodontiformes; family Protopteridae; genus Protopterus; species Protopterus annectens. Next base: position 1,445,439,928 of record NC_056732.1, read on the forward strand.
AGACATAGTGGCCTCTGATCAAGCAGCATTTCTCAGGGTCCACATGAAATATATTCTCAGTTGAAATTTTAGCAGATGTACATCTGTATCCAAATGGTTTAATACTTTCTGCAACAATATGAGATTGCTGGAAGGGGTACATGAGGATAACCCAATCAAAGATACAATATGTATATGATCATCTTCCTCATTTAGTGCTCCAGAGCCTTAGCTTTTTATAAATCTGTTCTGTAATTAATAAGGGGTTGTCAGTGGTCTCCAACTGAATTATTTTGGGGAAAGGAGTGATGCTATAAACCTGAACAGATAGTGTTTGCTTTTGTTTGTATGCCTTTTATGTATAAAAAGAAAATGGACACAAAAAAATGTAAAAATTGAGCATTCCTCGCTATAGACTTCAAAATTTCATTAAAGTAATGAAGCATGTCAGAATGTTTTAAGAAGCTCTTTAGTGAATACCACTATTGTGGGAAGCAGTGGTAGGGAAGTGATATCTTAGTATTATTTTTTAAATATTTGAATACTGGGGACATTTTGAAGCAATTGTGGCATCTCAGGATTTGAAAAATACCTTTGATAATGTGAATATGACCTTAATGTAGTTAACTGGACATTTTTAGGGTTTTCCTTCTCAGTTCCATTCTCTTCATTTGTATGTTGAATTCCCCTTGCCAGACTCTGGTTTAAGGTGCTGGTCTTTTTCTTTCGTGTTATAAATTGTCCAGTTGGCCCAGGCCACGTGATTGAGCTGAGTATAGGCACCGAGTTGAAGAAATTAATTCTCTGTCTGTACTGTATTATTTATTTATTTTTTAAACATTTTTATTGAATTATCACGTGTCGTAAGGAAACTTACATTTATATAAAAGTAAAGAAAACATATTAACAAGTTCACATTTACTGACATTATATATCACATATATTTTTCTATGCAATGTAATCAGTCCAACATTACATAAATTGTTTAATTCTTGCCTTCTCTGAAATCTCATTCCTCCACAAAACATTTTTTCTATATGTATTTCCATGTTTCCTCTGCAATTTGCTCCTACCCTTTTCTAAGGATCCCATTTTCAGTTCTTTTATCTCTTGTTAAAATATTTACTACTTCAAGTACTGTTGATTGAAATGTTTATTTCCTTTTTCTAGTACTTGCTTTTTTGGCAGCCACCAGCATTAAACTTAAGAAGGCGTTACTATATCTAGGCAATTCATGTCCTGTATCCCAGCTCAGATAATCATTTCTTTAGTTACATTTGTTTGCTTACCCAGTATTTCTGACAGAGTTCTCTGTAGGGAGTTTTAAATTTTGCCAATTCATTACACTCCCAAAACATATGCTTACACCACCAAAATTTGCCAACTGCCTGAGAAAAAATTATTTCTGGTCTGCTTGGAGTATAAAAATACTTATGCAACCACTTCCAAGCAAAGACCCTAAACCTTCTGGACTTAGTTACATATTTGGAGCTGTACATATGTCTCCCATTGTTTTCCAGTCTCTGTTACTAATCTTTTCTAACATCCTGTGATTAATTCTTATAGTTATCATGCAGTATTTTATATGCCCGTCTAGTTATCCCATTTTAACAGCTGCTTCTGTTCTAGATTCAACTAATAACTCTACCAGAGCAGGTCTTTCACTTAAAAATTCCCTGCACCTTTCTCTTTGCCTGTATTCTGAGATCAGGCTCCAGTAGGGATGGCAGCCTGTTGCCTGTAAGCCAAATAGCTTCTTGGCCTTATCCCACGCTCTTACCTTTCCTGCTCCCAATATGTTGGTTCCTTTGCCAGGTTTCTGCATTAAATTTCAGCTCCTTCTTACCTGTTTCCTGTACCCCTACTTGCAGTTATCCTTACTGGCAAAATCCCCTTTCTCCCTTCTAGTATTTGCTTAGTTCTTAGAATACTTTCTGCCACTTTATGAATATGCAATGTTCTGTATGGTTCTTATTATTCTTAAGGATCTGCATTCAAAATACCCCCCCCTCTCTCTCTCTCTGTTTCTTGAACGTCTCTCTTGCTTAATTATCATCCATTCCACTTTGAATTATAACATTCTTCTTGTGTTTTTTTATATATGCATGTATGTATGTGTGTATATATATATATATATATATATATATATATATATATATATATATATATATATATATATAAATATGTATGTGTGTCTGTATGGATCTTCACATAATCGAACACCCAAATGTTCGACTTTCATATGGCTGAGACAATATGGTCGAGCATTTGAATGTTCGATTATGTGAAAAAAATAAATAAATAAACATCGATAGCAGAGGGGCAAACCCCCCACAACCCCCGCTAAATAAATATACCAACTCCGAGATCGCACTGCATTGCGGTAAAAGGAAATCTACCCGTTCCGTGCTCTATGGAGATCTCCATTCAAACCGTTCAAAGTTTTAAAAGTTCAATCGTATCATCTCTGCCATATGAAAGTCGAGCTTTTAAAAGGTCTGCCATCTGAAGAGGACCATATATCTATATATATATATATATATATATATATATATATATATATATATGAACCTTAACTGTGTAGCTCTAAAATATACCTTCAAGTCAGGTAAATCTAAAGTACTTTGTTCTGTTTGGAAGGATCAACTTATCTCATTTAGCACTTATCTCTTTCTCTCACAGATAAATTCCTTCAATTCTTTATTAATTATTGTCCACAACTTTCCTCAGTTTGATAAAAGTATGCCTGACCTGTATACAAAACTAAAAGGACTTATTTTATCTAATATAGACATAAACAAGTTATAATCATGGTTTAAAATTGAAATAGGTCTATATGAAACCAGGTCTAAGGGTCTTTGCCATATTTAGGTAACATGGTCACTACACCTTTCTTCCAAGATGTTAGTGCTTCCCCATCTTTGAAAATACTGTAAAACAAAATCTTCTAGATCTTTATCACTGTCTTCCCTCCTAATTTCCAAACTTCCACAGGAATACCATTTGTTCCTGGTGGCTTTCCTGAAGATTGATTATACATCACTATTTTTAGCCTATCACCTCCTTTCTTAACTTAATTGTTGAGCCTTGTCTACCTCCAACCTTGGCATTGTTTAGTCTTCAGTCTTCCATAAACATTTCCATTTGTCCTCTTTATTGATTTCCACATTTCTCTACAGGATCTCTGGTTATTTTTCTTGTTGTAGGTTCCCTAACTTTGGCAGCAACCCTTTCAACATTCTCTTGCCTAAGTCATGCTAAATATTTTTGTGCTCTGGAGTTTTTAACAAAAAATAGTTGCTTAACTGCAGTCTTTCTAAACTCTTGAATATTATTCAGATACTCCCTTATTTTCTGTTTAGTACTTTGCACTTGCCTCTCCTCTTGCTCTGTAAAATTCCTCTTATTCTGCAAAGTTTTAACATTTGTCAGCCCCTTCAAATAATTTTATTACTTCTAAATTGTATCTCTTTCTCTTTTATTTCAACCCTATTTTTAAACTCCATTTTCATTTTATCTCACTCACTAGCTATAACTTCTGAAGATATCTGTATCTTCCCTAATAACTCTTGAATAATTTCCACCACCCATTCCTTAAATTACTCCTTTTTTGGCATGTAGGTGGGAAAGCACCAGTGTCTTATTTTTATTTTGTTACCCTGCATTTTTATCTTATTTTTTGTTGGTTCAAGATCAGAACGTTATTGGATGTATGTGTCAAACCTTTTAAATAAATGCAAATGTTCCTATGGAATATAATATCTATCTAATCTAGCCCAGTCATTGTACATTGGGGAATGATATGTAAATTCTGTCTGAATTCCTACTACTGAAATGTGAAGTTGTTCAATCTCGCCATTCATTCTTGACTGATGGGTTCGGAGCCAATCCATCGGCTCCGGTATGGTCATATGCAAAGCTCGAGGTCTTCCATTAGCTCGAGGCCAAGCCCCTATCCCATGATGCACTGTGAATTACCTCATATCTAGTTTGCTGTAGCATCTGATCTGAGGTTCCAGTGCAAGCTCGGGCCAGTACAATTTAAAACTTTTTTATTTAGCGTGTTTTTTCATAACTTTACTAAAAATTTTGTCTTGGATACTTAGTTAGCTTTGACAGCTTTCTAGCGGTCCCCTTCCCATGTGTTCAAAAATATTAATCTTTAATGTTTGGTCTCGTATTTTTGGCCTAGTTATCATAGTGTGTGTTAAATAGCTTTTTCCCATTATCTATATACTGTGTGTATGTTTAAATAACTTTTTCTAGTATAAATAGCCTTTTTCTAGTTGTTTTAACTTTTTTGGGATACTTTTTCGTAGGCTCGTTTGTGTGTGTGTGTTGTTTAGAGCCTAGTAATTTGGTTATCTGCTCTGTGTGTTTTATAGCAGTTATTAAGGTGGCTGATAAAGATAAACATCCAAAGTATGGCTTTAAAAAATGTCCGGACTGCAATCAAAAAATGTCTGTTACTGATGGATATGTAACATGTGTATATTGTTTAGGAGCTGTACATTTACAAGAGTCTTGTGCCATATGTCATTCCTTTTCATTGAGAGTGTTAGAGAGGAAAAGGAAGTTGATGGACAAGGGATTGTTAAAGCACCCCTTTTCAGAGGCTTTGAGTGACCAGGATGTGGCCACAAATCTTCCAAGTCCTCTAAATCTTCTGTGGAATCCAAGGACTCCAAGCATTCCAAGAAATCTAAACAATCGGAGGATTCTGCAACATCGGGCTCCACAGACTTATGAGCCGACTGTCTTTTCTTTTCAGAGCCAGCCCACAACATTGGAGCCAGTATCCGAAGTCCCTCAGTCACCATTGCTTCATTCGGCACCATCGGTGAATTCATCTAGGTCATCTGTCAGCCTTTCAGATTTGGATATGGATTGATTGGTGCAGAAGCTTTTGCAGGCACCAGGCCTTGCTAAATTCTTGTCATCTCCAACCCAAGCAGCTTTGGAGCCAAAGACCACTACTCCTGCTTTGTCTACTCATCCTCTGAGCCGTACCGGCCCTTCAGAGCCAGAGAAAGCAGACCTGTTGATCGTGGAGCCGAGACCTGCTCCAGTGTCCTCGGCACCGACTGGGGACTCCAGGAGCTGACACTCTCCAGTCGGATCCGGGGAGGATGGTCACACCGACTTGTCGGTGCTGACTCTTCCTCTCGGGGCTCCAGCTCGATGAGCTTAGCTCCTACCTCCGGCCCGGAGCCCACGACCTCGTTGCGGGATGGTTTGACGGTTCCCTCGGATCCGTTGATTCTTTCCCATCCGAGCCGTGGTACCTTCAATGCCATGAGTGGAGCTTTGTCCCCCAAGAATTCCTTGATTCAGGCCTTGCTTCCTCATCCCCTAAAGCGCCTGTGTCTGCTTCTGCTTCCATCATCCAGGCTAAGCGTAGAGACTCAGAGCCTCAGGTAGCCCCACAAGGTGCCCCCTGCTCTTCTGAGACCTCCCCAGAGGCTACCACTGAGGGGGTTCCCAGGAAGAGATCGTGCAAGAGGAGACACGTGGACTCCCCACAGGAGTCTTTAACATCTGACACTGACTTGGATGAGTCAGAAGGGTCCCCGTGGTCCCCCTCTGAGGATATCTCCTTTACTGAGATATTTGAGATCCTTAGACAGAGGGGTGATTGGCAGTCCAAAAGCCCTACTGAGGATGAGTCAGTTCTGCTGAAGGCTTTCGGGTCTCAACCCTCCACCTCTTAGGTGTATCCGCCCTTCGATGAGCTCATGCAGTTGGTCTTTCAAAGGGCATGGGATTCACCGGAGTCCATGGAGCCTGTTACCAGGAGGCCTAACAAGTTTATATCAGCCCCACCAGATAAAACTTCCTTAACCAAAGGAGTCCCTGTTGATGCCATGGTGGTGGCGGCGGCCACCAAAAAGGAAATGTCTGAGACTTCCTTGTCTGTCCATCCTCCTAATAGAGAGTCTAGGATCATGGATAGATATGGGACACGCTTGTTCAGTTCAGCGATTTTTGCTCTCTACTCACTGAACTACTTAACCCATTTTACTAGGTTGCAGAGAGATCTCCTTAAGGAGTTGGGAGATACTCTCCAGCGTACAGTAGCTGCATGGGCCTCGGACAAAATTGCTGCCCAGCTTTTTACCCTAAATTCTGTTGTCAACTCATCCATGCGTTTCATATCCTATGCAGCTGATGGAACGAGTAGGGCAGCGTGTACAGGAATCGCTCTTAGAAGACTTTCCCAGATACGATTCTGTTCCTTCGCAGAGCCCTTCAAGTCATCCTTCATAAACACCCCTTTTAATGGCTCATCCCTTTTTGGGCCTTAAGTGAAGGAAACTTTGACCAGGTGTGAACATGAGGGAAAGACTCTGTCTGCCGTCAGAGACTGTTTTTCCACCCCTACCTGGCCTTATCCCAAAGACCAAAGGGGAGGAAAAATGTGGTTCCGGAAAGCCTAAGGAGCCTTTCTGGACACACGTGGTGAACCTTCCTTGAGGGGCAGAGGAGGGGGTAATAGTGGAAGACACCACCCTCGCAGCAGAGGGCATCCGCAACATCAGGGTGACAGAGATCACTTCTCTGGGCAACCCTATTAGCGCTCCTAAAAGGAGGCCCGACTGTCCTGCTGTGGAGGCAGTCGGGGGTCACTTATCTTTGTACCCAGACACCTGGCAAAAAATAAAAGACAGCTGAGTACAAAGCATCATTTCCAGAGGGTACTTCATACCATTCGCCACACCCCCTCTGTCCAGAAGGAGAATCTCGGAAGTTCCACCCAGTTACAGGGAACAAGCAAGTATAGAGGTCCAAAAGTTGCGAGAAAAGAGTCATCCAGCCAGTCCCAGTAGACCAAACAGGATCCAGAACTTACTTAAGGTTCTTTTTGGTTCCAAAGAAAACTGGGCCTGTTGACCCATTTTGGACCTCCGCAGACTCGGCCAATATGTAAAGAAAGAGAAGATCTGATATTGTTGATCCTCGTTCATTCCTTACGTTTGGGTATCGGTTCAGACCTCGGAACCGAGCCGGCCATCTTCCCAGCTCGCGTCAGCTACAAACGCTCAAGCTAAAACTCTTACCCAGAATTCCCCTCTCCCTGTTACCTCAGATTTTGTTTGCCGCATCGCCATTCAGTCGTGTCAAGCTACTTCTCTTGAGCCAAGTACAATATTTTTCGTCATACTAAATACTAAAACAACCTTTTCTCACAGAAATGTTATTAGTTTTCTCTTACCTTATCGCATTTAGCGACTATCCTTTCTTGAATCTTTTCAATTCCTTTCCTCCTCTTTACCGCAAAGTAATTTCTTTTTTAAAACAGTGTAAGAAACGTCTCTTTGTGGAAGATTTTCAGTCCATATATTTCTAGTTAATCACTGTATATTAATCAGATCAGACAATAGTAGTAGAATTAGCGAACGTAAACTCGTCAAGTCAAAAAGTAATAATAGAAAATATATAATTCAGCAGCATTACTAAGTATTCAAAAGTAATCCAAGCAAAGCAGGCAGTCTGAAGAATTATATATTTTCTATTATTACTTTTTGACTTGACGAGTTTACGTTCGCTACTTCTACTACTATTGTCTGATCTGATTAATATACAGTGATTAACTAGAAATATATGGACTGAAAATCTTCCACACAGAGAAGTTTCTTACACTGTTTTGTTTTTAGACCCACTACACTTTAGTGGGTTGTTTTGAGACTTCAGGGATACCACGGAGATTACTTGTAATTTCTTTCTTACCATCATTGGTAAACCCCCTTTCCTTCTTACCTTTGGGTAATTCTTGTATCATTGCTGGTATTTTTTTTCTGTTTTTTTTTTCTTTCTTTCTAACATGGCAGATAAAAAAGGTAGTCCAGGTTTTAAAAGATGTTCAGATTGTGGCCATAAATTACCTACTTCAGATGCACATTCCCTGTGTGTCTATTGCTTGGGTGTGCCTCATTTAAAAGTTGACCCGCCCTGCAGGATTTGTAAGAATTTCTCTAACAGGATGTTGATTGAGAGAAAAAAATAAATTAATACTGAAGGGGCTACTTAAATCTACTTTTTCAGAGGGTATTTCTGGGTCAGAGGCTTCAACCTTTCCAAGATCCCATAAGAAAAAGTGTGATGAACATATAAAGGCCAAGTCTCTTCCTTCGTCCCTGCTGGGGACTCCCACGAACCGAGACCCAAGAAAGCTAAGCTTTTCACTTCGGATTTGATTTCTTCGGCTCCAGTGCTTTTGGTACCTAGACCTTCGGCACCGAGGCCATCGGCACCATCTGTGACTTCAGCACCAACTAGCATGCCCTTTACCTTATCGGTACCGAGGACTCCTCGGTTCAGACTTCTTTACCGGCACCGACTGTCCAGTCAATGCAGACTGTTACAATGTCGATGGATTTTTTGACGCCCATTGCCCTTTTGGCTCTGACAACTTACCCGGCACCGACTACCCTCTCAGCACCGACAATTCAGTTATCGGCACCAATATTTTTGGTTCCAGCCTTAGAGCCAACCACTTCGGTACCGACCTTATCGTCGGTGCAGACCATGACTTCGGCACCAGTGATTTCCTCGGTGCAGACACCTGTAGTTCAGTCCTTTACAGCCCCATTGTTTTCAGTGCAGACCTGCGAGGTGGGCAGCAAGCTTGCTCCAACTTTGGATAGACCTGACTTCCCCTCAGCCCTTTCCGTGAAATCCAGTAGAAGTCTCTCTGACCACGACGTGTTGCTTCTTATGGATCAAGTGCTTTTGGCCAGAGGTATCCTGACCCCAAGACCTATCCTTCCACAGGAGGTGATCACCCTTTGCCAAAGACCCCTACTTATTCTCCTCCTTCATAGCCTTTGAAGCCCCTTGATATAGCACAGTCTTCCCCCTCTATGGTTCCCTTTATGGACCTCACTAAGGAGCCGCAGTTGCCTTCGTGGCAGGAGAGTTTTGCTACGACCAAGGATGTCAGCTGTGGCATACATAATTTGGTGTTTCACAGCCATCCAGGGACTCCGAGTCGGCAGGCTGAGCCACTTAGAAGAGGGGTGACCCCTGTCCTGGACACTCACCCCACTTCAGGTGGACCGGCCTTCCGGCTAATGGAGAAGGCTCTGGCATTGGTTGGCGATCCTGTGCTATCACTCTCCTCGCCCTCCTCTGGACCACTATGTACACAAGTCGCTCCTGGCGGACACCGGGCGCAAGGGCCTCAGGATATACTCCCACAGGAAACCCCTTGTGTGCTGTCTTCCCCAGCTTCTCCCTTTGAGGAAGTTCATCAAAAAAGCTCGTGCAAGAGGAAGCACATGGACTCCACAGAGGAGTCCCTTACTGAAGACACAGACTTTGATGATGGGGAAGGATCCCCTCACCCACCCTCTGAGGTATCCCTTGGTGATATCTTGAAATTCTTAAACAGAGGGATGACTGGCAACCTTCGAACCAGACCTCTGAAGAGTCTGTATTCCTGCAGGCCTTTTGCACCCAGCCCCCTACCTCCAGGTTTACTCCACCTGCCGACGAACTGGTCCAGCTCATCGTGCAGCGTGCGTGGAAGGCTCCTGACACTATTGAGGCCATTCCCTGGATACCAGATAAAATTTTGTCCCATCCTGCTACTGACCCCCATTGGTCCAAAGGTCTTCCTGTAGATGCTTTGGTGGTGGCGGCCGCAACTAAAAAGGACCTGGTGGAAGAAGAAAGCCAGACTGTCCATCTGCCCAGCAAAGAGTCCCGGACTCTGGACAGAATAGGGAAGCGTACTTTTGCATCAGCGACCTTTGCAATCAAGTCCCTGAACTATATGGCACACTTTACCAGGCTTCAAAGAGATTTAATTTCTGAGCTCTCTGAAACTTTAGCTGGTGGCCATGTCTGATGGGGTCCGTGACAGAGTGGCCTCTCAGCTAGCCACCATTGAATTGATATCTAACTCCTTCATGCGCCTGATATCTCATGCATCAGAAGGAGCAGCTAGAGCGGCGAGTTCAGGCATTGTTCTGAGACGACACACCTGGATGTGCTTGTGTAATTTCGTGGAACCCTTCAAGGCTTCCTTTCTCAATGCTCCCATCGAAGCCTCTTCATTGTGTGGACCCAAGGTTAAAAGCACATTGGCCAGATGTGAACAGGACGGTAAGACCCTTTCTGCCATGGGTATCCGTTATTCTTCCCCTCAACGGGCTTTCTCCAGAAACCAGAAGAGTGGGAAGATATGGTACAAAAAGTCTCCGGGTCCTTTCTGTTACACACAGGCCGAGTTCTCCCCTAGAGGCAGAGGGGGGAACTCACAGGGAAGACGCCCTTTTCGGGGCAGAGGGGTCCACGTAACCAGGGTTCCAGGGACTCTTTCCCTGGCCAATCCTACCAGCACTCATGTAGAGCGGCCCAACTGCTTTCCTCTGGAAGTGGTTGGGGGGCATTTCTCTTTGTACCCTTCTGCCTGGCTAACCATCACCACCAAAGTCTGCCTTGTCACCATCGCAGCATATCGTTTTTATTGGGGCAAAGCTAGACACCTCAATCACCACTTTAAGGCTACCAATCAGAAGCGTCTTTCTTCTTCCTCAGCATGTGAGCACATTGGTATCGAAAGACAGAGCACCAGCTTCAGAAGTTCTGAAAATATTGGGTATGATGGCTGCAGCAGTCCTAGCCATACCATTAGCAAAAATGCTTATGCGGATCCTTCAATGGCTGTTGATCACTCAGTGGTCTTACCAGGAACTTCCCATGGACCACACGATATTGATTACGAGCTCTTGCAAGAAAGATCTCCAGTGGTGGTTGATGTCTCTTCATGTCACTATAGGACGCCCCTTTGTTCTACCCCCTCCAGTAGCTATTGTGACCACGGACGCTTCCCTGATAGAGGGGGGGGGGGGCATTTTCAGGGAAAGACTGCCCAAGGCACATGGAGAGATCAGGAGTCACACTTGCATATCAATGTTCTGGAGATGAAAGTAGTACTTTTGGCGTTGCAGTACTTCCAGGACTCTCTTCCTTTAGCAACGATTGCGATTCAGACAGACAATATGGCAGTAGTCTGGTACTGGAACAAGCAAAAGGGAACCAGATCATACTGCCTTTGCCGAGAAGCCCTCAGAGTTTGGCAGTGGGCTGTTTCCTCCCAGCGCTTTCTCTTGGCAATGCACATCCCGGGGAGAGCCAACGTGATAGCAGGACAATCTTGTTGACACACGAGTGGTCCCCTCAAGCAAGAGATTGTGGACAGGATTTTCCGCAAATGGGGCCAGCCTTGCTGTGACCTTTTTGCCAGTCACATCAACACAAAATGCAGAAGCTATTTTGCCCTGATTCCCCCTCCAGGAGAAGCCCCGAGGGACGCACTCTTACATGATTGGCCCCCCAGGTCTCCTCTGTGCATTTCCAACAATCCCATTGATACCCAAAGTTCTACAGAAAGTAAAATCCCTGGGAAGGACCATCATTCTTATAGCTCCTCATTGGCCTCGGCAGATTTGGTTCCCATTCCTTCAACGTCATCTTTTGGAGGATCCCTGTATTCTGGACCTAGTTCCAGACCTTCTGACACATCCGTCGGGGGCCTTCATCCTTCTCTGCAGTCATTGAAGCTGACAGCTTGGCTGCTCCAGTTCCCCTCATAGCCAGGCTTTATAACTTTTTCAGTGAGACAAAACAGATCGTTTTGTCTTCTCATAAGCCGTCCACTAGAAGATTATATCTTAGTAAGTGGAAGAGATTTTCCATATGGGCCTCTAAGCATAACATTGATCCTTGTCAAGCCTCCTTGACATCCATACTAGAATTCATGACTATGATTTTTAACAAAGGAGTGGCAGCAGCAACAGTTCGGGTCCAGTTGGATGCTATATCTAATTTTCATCTTGGGATTGATGGGTTAAATATCATGTCCCACAAGTTATCCAAGGCCTTTCTCAAGGGGACATTTCATGTGAGACCACCTGTGAAAACTCCCTATTCTTCATGGAATCTAAATGTTATGCTGTCGCATATAATCCTTCCCCCGTTTGAACCAGCATCATCTTATGACCACAAATATTTGTCATGGAAAACCATTTTTCTGGTAGCTATTACTTCTGCTAGCAGAGTGTCAGAGCTTTAGGCTTTATCTATCAACCTACTTATTTGATTTTTTCATGCTGAAGAGTGCCACTTAGGAGAAAGCCCTCCTTTTTCCCCAAAGTTTGTTCAGAAACCAGTAGCAACCAAGTTATTGAGTTACCAGTTTTCTTCCCTAATCATTCCAACAAGTTGGAGTATATGCTGCACAAACTTGATGTTCACAAACAGCTCAGATTTTATTTGTATAGAACAAAAAAGATCAGGAAATCAGACTAGCTCTTTGTTTCATTCTCTGAATCCAGGAAAGGAAGACCAATGGCTACAACAACTCTGCCTAAATGGTTATCTGATTGTATCACATTTTCTATTCAGCTGCTAATATGCCTTTGCAACACAAGATTAAAGATCACTCAACCAGAGTTTCTACATCCTCTGCATTCCAAGCCAAACTGCCCCTTGATAACATTTGTGCAGCAGCCACTTCACTCATTACAAAGTTGATAAGGCCTCCAAGGACAGGGATTCCTTTGGGTCTACAGTTCTGAAGAATGTACTCCCGTGAGCCACCCCAGATTGATGGTGCTAGGGAAGCTACCCATCAGTCAAGAATGAATGGCGAGATTGAACAACTTCACATTAAGAAGTTATGTACTCACATAATGTTTCATGTGAGTTGTTCATCTCGCCTTCATTCTTACGTCCTTCCCTCCTTCCCCCTCCTGGCTGAGAGCTGACCTAGATGTTGGTCTCATCCTGGTTGCTCAATTTCTTCTTCCTTTCCATAGGAGGATAGCTAATTTATATGATTATAGTACACGCAGCAAACAGGACCTGAGGTAATTCACAGTGCATCATGGGATAGGGACTTGGCCTCGAGCTACTGGAAGACCTCGAGCTTTGCATACAGCCATACCGGAGCCGATGGATCGTCTCCGAACCCATCAGTCAAGAATGAAAGTGAGATGAACAACTCATATGGAACGTTATGGTGAGCACATAACTTCTTATTCACATCTTCCATACCAAAAATGTTCATAAAGGTCTTCAGAAGTCTACTCTCTTTTGTTATATTGTCCCTCATAGGTCCCCTAATACATCCTATTTCAGTCCCCACCTATAAATAATATATCCTGCTGAAAGTTAATTATTTGAAAATTTTCTTAAGCTAGTCTGTAGTAGCAGTTTTTGGTGGAATATAAATACACTCCTACTACTACAAATCTTCTTTTTTTTTTGTTTTTTTCCTCATCTATCACTATTGGAGGTTCTCTAGCAATTAGTATAAGTGCTCCCCTTTCCATCTGTCCCTGATGTTCTGCTGAATATCCATTCTGAAATCCCCTCATGTTAAATTCACATGCTCATTTCTTTCCACGTGTCTTCTGCAACACTGCTATTTGCACAGTGCATTTCTTAATGTAATTCAGTGCTATTTCCTTTTTACCTGTACTTGTAAGGCCGTTCACATCCGATGATAAAATGTACAGCATAGCCATCTTGATAAAATATACTGTTTCCAACTATTGGACATGACAGTTTTTAGAATGTGTATTTCCGGCTTTTGTGTTGCATGCATGTATTAATGTTTTACAGGCTAATCTTTTGTACAGTTTTTTCTCATCTCCATTTGAACCTGTGTGACATTTTTCAAGACTTTTTATTTTAATGAAAAATACAAAACACCCTCATCTCTTATTAACTTGGAACAAACATGCAAAACTATGGGCTTCTTCAAAACATTGAGTTTAACTCTCTAGAAAGGAACAATTGCCCCAATTGACAGCTGTACCTACAGGCATTATCCAACCTACAATTAAGGTTACCCATGCTAAAGCGCATACTACAACCTGTACTCCCATTTACACTGATTGCTGTCCATTCATAGGTTGGTACTAGGCTATCAGCCCTAGGGCCTATACAAGCCTAGCCATAACAATTCCCTGGCTATTTCTTCCCATACTATTTACTTCCCTGGACCCCTGTCTAGCAGGGCGACTGACGTGATCCCCGGGGTGAATTTCCTTTCTCCCATCCAATCGTCAAGGTTCCTTTTGAAGAGAGCCAAAGAGGCACTCTGCTTTACATGTATGGGCAATCTATTCCAGAGTCTGGGGAGTCTCTGTGTCAGGAACCTATCCCTCCAGCATGTTTTGTTTATTGTGATGACAAGGTTTAGATCCCTGGAGCGTGTGGCTCTGAGGGATTGGGATTTCTTTAAGTGTAGCATGTCCAACAGCTCTGGGTTTGACATGGCCTTGTATGTTAAGCAAAGATCGCCTCTGAGTAGACGATATGCGACAGAGTATAGCTGGAGTTTTTTAAGGCGGTCAGCGTAGGACATCTGCTTTAGGCCTGTGATTCTTTTAGTGAGGTATTTCTGTGGCCTTTCCAGTTGTTGCAGATGTCTTGAGAGGTACATACCAAACGGGGCATTGCATTCTATAATGGGTCTAATGAGGGATGAGTACAGTGGGACAATGACCTCCTTTTTTCTGGATGAAAAGCCCTTAGTGATGAGGTGTGCCACATAGAAGGATTTCCTGACTGTTGTGGCGATGTGGTTATCGAAGGTGAGACCACTGTCCACCTGTGTCCCTAAGCCTCTTATCAAACTTTCGGAGTTTAGTGTACTGCCACCTATATCGTAATTCACGGATACCTGTTTTTTCCCAAAGGGGATAACTATACATTTCTTGGCATTGAGCTTGAGCCCATGGCTCTGGCACCAAGCATCTGTTTCTGTAAGGCCCTTTTGTAGAGTATCCACATCATTTGGGGATTCAATAATGGCTCTCAGTTTGCAGTCATCTGCAAACTTTGTTATCCAGAGTCCCTTAGTGTTGGCTTGTACTTCAGAGAAGTAGATGCCAAACAAGAGCGGTCCCAGGACTGAACCCTGAGGTACTCCACTTGTCACTTGTCTGGAGCTGGATTTGGAGTCTGCTACTTTTACAGTGTGGGTTCTATCAGTAAGCCAGTTAGCAACCCATTGGATGACGTAGGGATTAATGCCCAGCTTAGTAAGTTTATCTATGATTCCAGAGTGGGGGATGGTGTCAAAGGCCTTGGCAAGGCCTAGATAGGCTCTGTGGACCACCTTACCCTTGTCCATGGCTCTGGAGACTGATTCGAAGAAGTCAATCAAGTTCAGGAGACAAAATCGGCCCTTCACGAACCCAAACTGGGTGGGGTCCAGTGTTTGAAGGTTGCCAATGTCTTTGTTTATAAGTTCCATGATAATACGCTCCATGGCCTTGCAGATAAGGCTAGTCAGATTGATGGGACGGTAGTTTCCGGGATCCAAGGTGGATCCCCCCTTGTGGAGTGGGATAACTGTAGCTGTGCGCCACTCAGTGGGCACGAAACCTGAGGTGAGGCTATGATTAAACATGACACTTAGGTGAGGTGCCAGTTCATATTGTAGTTCATGTAGTACACAACCCGGGATGTCATCTGGTCCCATGGATGCTGTATTCTTAGCTTTGGAGAGTGCGTTTTTTGCTTGTGTGGCCGTTATTACCGGAATTTGGCAATCTTCCAGTATTGAGATGGGCCATTTAGGGGGTGAGAGGGGGGTGAAGTTGGCACTGAATCGATCTGCCAGGATATTGGCAATATCCTTGGGATCAGTATATTTAATGCCATTCTGTTTTAGCTCAGAGCAGATCTGAGCATTGCCATTTAGATTCTTGACATAGTTATAGAATGCCTTGTTGTTGTCTTTGGAATCTTTGGCAATTTTATTTTCGTAACTAGCTTCTCCCTTCCCCTCCCAGATATGAAAAACAGCTTGTATCCTTTCAGAATATATTAACTTTTAACCCTAAGAAAAAATACACTGGCTATCTGTAAATAAAACTAAATTGTATACTGTTCTATTAACTGCATTAAAGTATTAAGGCTGCTAGGGAGGTTGTTACCTTTTATTCACATTCTGCAATTTCAACCTTAATTGTCTCACTGGACTGCTGCCTACTCTGCCCTTAAATGTTACATTTCTATCAGCAAAGAATACTCAGAATTCTCAGGATTAACTGCTTGCACCTGCAGCAGCTTGTCTCATTGGAAATGTACTCAGCACTGAATCTTTGTAAATTTCATTCAGAAAAGAATGCATAGCCGCCCTCATCTGTAGACATCTGAAGTCCACTGAACATTTGCCATTAGACAACAAACAAGCTAATAGCTTTGCATTTATAAGGAGCTTAGCATTTTCGTGGTTTGTTATTTTGTCTTATTTTTAAAACCTACTTGCTTACAAAAACAGCTGTTTACAATTTAAGCTAGAGGTAGTAATCTAGACATTCACCCATGTAAAATAAAAGGGAAAATATTCCTAGTTTTACATATAATATAGCCAGAACACTTTTCCACCAACCCCACCTTAGCAACCCAAGATCACAGCATATAGGTTCATAGGTGGTTACTAGGTTAATGACCACAAAAGCTTTTTTAAGCCTAGTAAACACATATGAACCTGTATGCTCTGATCGTGGGCTGCCTGGGTGGGGTGGGTGGAAAAGTGCTCTGGCTATATTATATGTAGAATTAAGATATTTTTTCATTAAACTTGCTTTTGTCCAGCTTTTTTCTCTTGTTATACTAAAAAACATATATTTCTTACAACTAAAAAAGTACTTGCTCACTTTAATATATTTAATACATACAGCAGTCAGTGAAAAGAGTCCCTCACATTTAAAATACCCCTGACTACACACTACACAAGTTTTTTACTATATAAAACATGCAGTTTGTATCATGAAATGTTTTATACAAATACTAATAAGAACAAAAATTGTTTTACTTAGTATTCCCCTTTTAGTGTCCTTTTAAACATTAATGATATAAAGTAAGATATATGCTTTGCAGTCTACCCATAAGTTTAACAAAGTCAACAAATGTCCAGTGATTTAAAGACACTTTTTCTTGCTAAACTGGTATTCTTCCTTTTCATCTCCATCCACCAACACCAGACTCTGGTTCAAGTCTATGGAACTGCTGATTCTTCTAGTCAAATCCTGTATTTTTTTTTGCCTGACGCATTTTCCTTTGGAACATTGGAAAAGTTTTCACTGGCAAAGTTATTTATGAACCTTATAGGTTCATAGGTTAGTACTAAGCTAACTGCTCTTGCGAGCCATTTTAAGCCTAGCCAGTTATCCCTTGTGAGACTCAAACTCTGCACCTTGTGTTTGTGAGGCAAACACCTTAACCATTAGGCCACCCTCCCAACCCTTACCTTACCATCAAGAGAATGAGAAGTAGAATCCCCTTCTGCTTGCCGATTCACATTTTGTTGTATAAGCTTTTTTAAACTCCTCCTTAGCCTCTTCTGCATTAAACAATTACTTTGATCCTCCAGAAAACAACATTCTGAAGGTAGCTGGATACAGCAGCTTGAATCTCACACCTGCCTGTTGACATTCCCTGATTGCTAGGATGAATTTGCTTCACTTTTGCCTAGTGTACAGTGAGTAATCATGTCTGTAAGCAATCTGCTGTCTCCATTTTTTTAATACTTTGCCCTTGTGCCACAATTTTGTCAGGATCAACTCTAGTATGATTGCATCTTTGCTGTTATAGGCCTTGGCTGATTTCCCATGATCAGGTTTGGGGCATACACTCAATGTGCCCTTTCAATTAACAGTTTCTGCTGTGGAACACCAGTCCAGTTGCTTTTGTGCTTTCCTGAAATTAATACAGTCTGTTCCTTCCAGTCTCTCTGGTACTGCAGAAATCTCAGGTTTTCTCTGCATGGTCTGTCTTCTAACTCTTTAATTTTTTTAAACAGTTCTTCCTGAGAAACCTCATATTCTGACAGCTTTTTCTTTGTATCACCATCTGATTTTTGAAGTTTTATCAGGCCATCTGAATGGCTAGATAAAGCTTATTCTATTTGTCCATCTTTTTGTTGTTTGAATTGATATATTTCTTCAGGGATTAATGTATTTTAATCATCTCTGAGTACATTTTTCTCTAAATTACCGGAAGCCATCTTTTGAGCCAAAGATGAAGCTTGAACTTTTTTTATCTGCTGAACAGCTGCAGAATTCCTCCCAGACATTTGTCTATTTACATTTTCCTGGTTGATTTTCTTTCATGTTTTCCAAATAACTTCTTTGGTAGCATCCAGGCAGTGTATTTACTAGCCAGTAACATTTTTAGTGGAACTCTTTTTTTTTTTTTTTTTTTCTCAATTTCTGTTTTTACATGGGAGGCCTGAAGATATCCTTCCATTTCACTGTTTCAGTATTCATTACATTAAGGATCCCTTGCCAAGGGTGGCCCGATGTCCAGCCAGTATACCAAAGCCTTTAGGTTGCTTGCCAGATCAGGATTAAACAGGCGAACGTTCTGGGTTCTTGCTCAGGCAGCTTTATTATATGCAAGCACATCATAAATGAGGTTAAGTAAGTTTAACTTGTAAACATACTAGCTGTCATGCACATAGATGTTAATACTCTGACTGCACCTTCAAAATGGCAAAGAAGCTTACACGTGCTTGGTATTTATACACATGCACAGATCTTTGAAATGCTTCTTAAAGGTACAACACACCTGTTATTCTACACCCTCCCTCTTTGAGAAAATGAGTTAGACATTGTCAGTGATATTAATAAATATGCGATTTACACAGGAATAATTTTCATCATGCAATTATACAAAGCTAGATACATATATACAACTATGTCCAAGTTGCTGTGTATTTCACACTAGGCTTTGAAATGCAACCATATTGTGACATAAAATTTGGGATCTGGTTTAGCAACTAGGATTCTCTCCGTTGACTGTTCAATCTTAGGAACACCGGATTCATCTCCAGAACAGTATCAGGAGTCAAGACACGTTCTGGAACAGTAATATCATCTAGATTGCTCTGAGAGTTAGAGTCTTTGTCACAGGTATGATGCTGCAGTATTGTTTCTGCTACAGGAAGAAGATGTCTGCAATTTCTCCTGTACTCCACACCCTTGGATTTAACAAAATAGGATCTCTGCTCTGCACAAATACTCGTTACTTGACCAATCCGGTCGAAACCTTTCACCATTTGTATCCTCACCGTCTCTCTTCTTTTCAACAGATGAAGAAATCTGCCCGACTTGTCATAGCTAAACTTTTGGAAAGAACGTTTTCTAGATAAATGGGCTGTGATTGCTTTGTTGTTTTTATCTGTAGACCTCAATAAACTAGAACTGATGAGCAACATTGTTCTAGTTTGCCTAGATAGAAGTCTCTGAGTAGGTGAACCAAGTGTATCATCATGGGGTATGTTTCTCAGAATGAGTAAATTCAAAAAAAAAACATTGGCATTATCACACTTTGACTTTTCAAGTAATTTCTTTGCACTTTGTACTGCACGTTCAGCAAGTCCATTTGATTGCAGATACTCTGGACTACTAGTAACATGTACAAAGTCTCATTCTCTGGCAAATTTCTGAAACAGTTGACTAGTAAACTAGGTACCATTGTCAGAGATTAATTTTTGAGGACTGCCATGGACTGAGAAATGGCGTTTCAACCTAGTAACGACTGCAGTAGAAGTGAGATTAGGTCGTAGATCGATCTCGAACCAGTTTGAATACGAGTCTGCCAGTACTAAGTAATGTTAATTGTTCCACTCAGATATGTCAGTAGCTACTACTGACCAAGGTAGATCATGGACTTGACTTAGCTGAAGCAGTTCTCTTTGCAAATGCACTTTAGTACTATTGCATACTTAACAGGAAGAAAGTACTCTTATCAATGTCTTTCGCTAGAGAAGTCCAAAACACTAGTCCTCTCACCCTTCTCATAGTAGATTCAGAACCTGGATGACCACGATGCAAAATCTGGATATATTCTTGTTGTAAGGAACCAGGAACAACAATTTTAAGAGGTTTGAAAATAATGCCATCTTCCATCAAAAACTCATCTCTGTAAGGAAAGTAAGGCTGCACTTCGAGTGGTACACTAGTTTGCTTTGATGGCCATCCAGCACTGATACAGTGATTTAGCCTCTACAAAATTGGATCAGTCATTGTATGATCTCGTAGCTCAAGTCTTGTGGTAGAAAAATTGCGCACTTCCATGACATCAAAGTCAAAATTCTCTATGTTAAGCTGTTCCCTAGTATTTCTGGGCGATCTGGATAAGGTTTCAGCCAGATAAAGAAGTTTGCCTTTCATGTAGACCATTTTGAAGTTGCACCTTTGGAATTTAAGCATCATTCTTTGTAATCTCACTGGAGCTGAATGCATAGCCTTCTTTAAAATAGTAACCAAAGGTTGATGATCAGTTTCAATGTAGATATCTTGACCATAAATATAATCATGAAACTTGGAACATGCAAACACTATTGCCAAAAGTTCTTTCTCAATCTGAGCATACTGCATCTCAGTCTGGGTTAGTGTTCTAGATGTATAGGCTACTGGCTTGCCTTCTTGAAGAAAAAACAAATTTTGAAGCATCACAGGAAAGAGTTAAGGGTTTGTTGACATCATAGTGTCTTAATGTTGGTGGCGTAGCAGTTTTCTGCCTGAGAGTTTGAAATGCTCCCTGGTGCTGTTCTAGCCATGACCATGTAACATTTTTATGTGTGAGCTCTCTCAAAGGCACTGTCATCTCACTGAAGTCTGGTATAAACTTGCCTAAGTAACTGACCATACCAAGAAAACGTTGCAGAGCTTTCACATTATCTGATGCTGGCATTTCAAGAATGGCTGTGACGGGTCTGGTCTCAAGCCAATACTTGTAAATAAATTACCTACATATGTAACTTTTGGGAGCCTGAATTTGCACTTCAGAGAATTGAGCTTTAAGTTCATTTCACGTGGACTGTCTAGAAGTCTCTTAAGATTTCTGTCATGCTCTGCCTCCAACCAATAAATTCTCTACTACTATGGCACAAGAATAACCTGAAAAAATTTGCTCCATTGCACGCTGAAAGACTTAGCTTGCAGAATTTATTCCAAATGGCATCCTGAGGAATCTATATCTTCCAAATGGGGTTCTAAATGTAGTCAGTAATGAAGATTTGCGATCAAGCATCACTTGCCAAAATGAACTTTTTGCATCTAAGACAGAAAAAACTGTGGCATTCGGTATCGGACTGCAACCACTTCGACTGTACACATAGGATGATGCAGTCTCTTCAATGCTTTGTTCAAATTTCTTGGGTCAATGCATATTCTGATTTCATCTGAGGCATTTTATGAGCTACTACCATGGACAA
The DNA here is from genome assembly GCF_019279795.1 of Protopterus annectens. Taxonomy (NCBI): domain Eukaryota; kingdom Metazoa; phylum Chordata; order Ceratodontiformes; family Protopteridae; genus Protopterus; species Protopterus annectens. Next base: position 1,445,461,157 of record NC_056732.1, read on the forward strand.
CAACCATTCGGTAGGTTCTGTAACTGGACAAATTACACTTTGTTGCACCATTTTGTCCAGCTGAGCTTTGACTTTATGCTGCATAGCTATTGGAAGTCTTCTTGCTGGTCTGACCACTGGACTCATATCTGGAAGTTTCATACAATACGCAATTGGAAATTTGCCCAACTTGTCATCGAAAATATTAGCATATTGTGAAAAAATAGTGTTGGTGAAGCTGGAACTAGGGCATGTGCTTATTTGATGAACTACTTTGGTAAAATAAATCACATTCATTTTCAAACTGTCTCTGAGACCTACTAATGACTACACAGGTCTTCAAACCACATAGAACAATAGACTTTAACAGTTCTTGGCCATATAACATGAAAGCACTACTGAGCATTTGGTTTGAATTTCTTCACCTCCATAAGCAACAAGTTTTGCACAACTTGTCACATTTAGTTGTTCACTAGCTCCGACCCTTGTAAATGTATCTGCAGACATGACATTACACTTTGAACCAGTGTCTACTTTGAGTTTGGTGGATTTACCATTGATCCAGACAGTACAAAGTACTTGATTTCTTGCCAGTAAATGTACTGCATCGAACCTTTCACCAATTACTTATACACCATCTACATAGAAAGCAGACTCTTGCAGGTCTATTTGATCAACTTGCTTTTTTGAGTGACCCTTCTTTATAACTGTGTGAGGCTTATTTGATTTACAAAATCTTTGAAAATAGTTCCATTTCTTAAATTTGTGACATTGCTGGCCAAATGCTATGCACTTTTCTCTTCTGGACTCATGGTTGTCTCTACGATTACGACAGTTAACAGTAAAGCTTGATTTGGGTTTTGCTGATTCACCCTTATACTGTACCAAGCAAAGTCTGTTCTGCACTGAATAAATTTGGTTCTGCACTGAGCATGCTCTTTTAACTGAACTGGTCTTGGAATGTGCTAGAAGACTACAGGTTTTACTTGAAGTCCTACAGGGGCTGCTACTGCCACATGCTTAGGCCTGCTTTTACCAATCACATGTTGCATGCTGTCTACATTAGCTCTGGAGCCTACTGAAACCATGCTCTTATCACTAGCCAGCATATTTGTGTGCCTTTTTTGTAACTTCATGGATCTGACAAATCTCAATGGCTTTGCTCAGCGTTAAATCACTGTCATAAAGCAACATCTTTCTCACAGCATTATTAATACCACATATGAGTTTATCCTTTATTAACTCATCTTTTAAATCACCAAACCTATAAGTTTTTGCCTTGTTTCTCAGGTCATTGATATAAGCTGCAGAAGTTTCCCCTTGCTTTTGATTTCTCGTGTAAAACAAATGCCTCTGTAGTGTAACATTAGTCTGGGGGTTACACATTTCTCTGAATTTGTGTTTTAAACACTCTGGGTCTTCCCTTGATTCAGCCTGCACAACAACACAACGAGTTTCTCCTTCACCTTCATACACTGCTGGAGCATATACAAATGAACACACTCTTTTAGTTATTGGTCTCTGACCCTGCTAGGTTTAGCAAAATGAATGCCCTGGTGCATGCATCTTTATCAGAATAAGCTGTTTGTATAAATATATTATATGCTCAAATATTCACCAGTGTTCTTCAGTTCTCTGCAATTTTCTGATCAAACACAAGTGGTTGTGGCTTGCGAAAACCATCTGCCATATTAACTTATCTCAGTGAAGATTCTTGCAAATATGCATAAACACACACACCTGTACATACATATAGACATGTGCCTGAAATTTATGCCAGTACTTGTAATAAACATGTGCCTGAAATTTATGCCAGTACTTGTAATAACACAATGAGCCTCTGTATAACTGAACATCTGAAGTTGTTAATCTTCTTCCTATTCATCACTGATGAGTTTGGTTCCGAGCCCTCGGAACCGAGTCTACCTAATACCAAGCTTGCGTGCACCAAAAACTCTCAAGCTAAGCTGCTACCCGCAATGCCCTTCTCCCACTTACCTCAGATTTCGTTTGCTGCACAGCCATATAGCAGCGTTTTACCAAGCACTCCAGCTAAGTATTACATTTTTCAAAATTTATAGTATTTTGTGAATTTTTTCCTCTCACACTCTTCTATTTCTTGATATCTTATTCAGCTCTACCCACGGGTATCCCTTTTACTTTTACCATCGTTGGTAAATGCCCTTTTTGCCCTTCTGGTATTCTGAATACTATTGTTGGTATTTCCTCTCTCTCTTTCCTTCCTTTCCTACTCTGGTTTGTTGTTGTGTTGTTTTATTGTGGTATGTCTGAAAAAAAAGGGACTTTGGGGTTTAAGCATTGCTCTTCCTGCAATGATAAACTCCCAAATAGTGATCTACATGAGGAATGTGTCTACTGTCTGGGGGTTTCACACTTATCTGTGAAACCTCCCTGTGACATTTGTGCCAGTTTCAGTCAGCAAACGCTGAATGAAAGAAAGAATGAACTAATTCTCAAAGGCCTGCTTCCTTCTCCTTTTTCTGAGGCTATTTCTGCATCTGAGGTCTCAACCTCTCCATCTATGGACAAAAAACATCCTCGTTCTGACCCTCTTCTCTGGCTGGTGATAGGGGCAAGCCTGATAAGCATAAGGCCCATAGGACTTCCATGGAGCACAGGAATGCCTCCTCAGTTCCGACCACCTTGGCTCCGAGCTTGGCTCCAGTGGCCCCTACAGAGATTGTCATGACTTCCTCGTTGGCGCCGCTCTCGGCACCGACGGTTACGGTTCCTACAGTGGTTTTGGCTCCAACCATTTTGCCTGCCATTACCTCTGCACCAGTGTCCCCCATCATCGGTACCAACAACCTCTTCAGAGCCGATAATGACTTCCACTCTGGCTATTGTTTCGGCTCCAAGCCCGCTATCTGCACCGATAATCCCCTTTTTGCCTGTTTCAAAACTGGAATCCTCTGTGCCGACCTTTACTTCACCACAGACCCGGTACTCCCTGTCCTTGGATCCGTTTGCTGGACAAGCCTTCAGCCCCTTTTTGGACTGATTTGACTCCCCCTCAGGTGTGTCGGTAAGGTCCACCAGGAGCCTATCTGAGTTGGATGTGGTGTGCCTCTTTGATCAGCTGCTGACAGCCAGGGGAATTACAAAGTTTCCTAGAACCCTCCCCACTCTGGGTTTTGGGTCCATTGCTCCTGCGACTCCCTTATATTCTCCTCCCTTGGACCCTTCGGTTCCGAGGCCCATAGCTCCGACGTCTGCAGGAGGACTCCTTTCCTCGGCGCCGACAGTGACCTTGTCTGAGGCCCCTTTGGGTGTTGCTTCCTTCGGAACCAACCCTTCCTCAATCTCATGCTTGGGGGGGTGGACCCCTCAGTTCCAGGTACGACTCCGGTTGTTTCGCCAGCTGCGTCTTCGGATCTGAGGGTGACCCCCACCCCAGTTTTGCTTGAGGCTCCGTCCCCGGGAGCGGGCCACATGGAGCGGGGTGTGACTCCAGTTCCGAGATTGTCTTCCTCTGTTCCGGGCTCCCATCCCTCTTCAGGTGGGCCTGCCTTCCAGGTGAAGGAGAGGGTGATTGCTTTGGGAAGCAATCCTCCTACGTCGGACCTTCCCCCCACTTCTTCTGAGCTGCAGCTATCACAGGCCACCCCCCAGGACAGTGAGAGCGCAAGCCTCAGGAAACCCCTGTACAGGGTAACCCCCTTTCTGAGTCTTCTTTGGATGCTCCCACTGAAGAACGCCCTTGGAAACGGATGTGTAAGAGGAAACACATCCCCAGAGGAGCCTCTTACTGAAGATACGGACTATGATGATGGGGAAGGGTCCCCATGGTCACCCCCTGATGATGTCTCCTTTGGAGACATCCTGGAAATTCTGAGGCAGAGGGGTGACTGGAAGCCCTCCAACCCTTCCTCGGAGGAATCTGTATTCCTGCAGGCCTTCCACTCTCGGCCCTCTACTTCTTGGGTGATCCCCCCCCTCCCCGCCGATGAATTAGTCAAGCTCATTTTGCAGCGGGCATGGAAGAACCCTAATACCATTGAGGCCATTCCCAGGAGATCAGACAAAATACTCTCCCCTCCAAAGGAACAGCCCCATTGGTCTAGAGGCTTACCAGTGGATGTTATGGTGGTGGCAGTGGGTGCCATGAAAAAGGACCTTGTGGAGGAAAGTCCTGCTGTCCACCCACCCAGCAGAGTTCCGGGTGGCGGACAAATTAGGGAAATTAGTTTTTGCTTCAGCGACCTTTGCTGTTAGGTCTCTGAACTTTTTGATGCATTTTACAAGGCTCCAAAGAGATCTAATCACTGAACTCTCTGGAACCCTCGCGGATCAAGTTTCGGATGTGGCACATGATAAAGTTGCTTTCCAACTTGCCACCCTAGAGTCGATTTCCAACTTGTCCATGAGGTTGCTGTCCCACGCAATTGAAGGGGCGGCTAGAGCTGCAGGTACAGGCGTAGTTATGAGACGCCACGCCTGGATGCGCATTTGTGACCTCGCAGACTCCTTCAAGTCTTCCTTTTTAAATGCCCCTATTGAACCATCAGCTTTGTTCGGTTCTAAAGTGAAGGACACATTAGCCAGGTGCGAGGCGGATGGAAAACCCTTGTCTGCCATTGGCCTATGTTTTTCCAAGCCTCATCGCTCCTTTTCCAGGAACCAGAGGAGTGGAAAGATGTGACACAAAAAATCTCAAGGCCCTTTCCATAGTGCACGTGGTGAGGACTCCCACAGAGGCAGAGGGGGTTCTAGTAATGGAAGATGCCCCTTTCGGGGCAGAGGGGGTCCCCGAATTCAGGAGTCCAGGGATTCTTTCTCCGGATGACTGTATCAGCGCTACAGAAGCATTGCCTGATTGCTTTCCTCCGGAAGCAGTCGGGGCTCATTTCTCTCTGCACCAAGCTGCCTGGCACTCTGTTACAAATGATCACTGGGTGCAGAGAATAATTTCCAGAGGTTACTACATCCCTCTAATCTCTTATCCAAGACCCCCAAAATCCCTTTCTGATGTTCCACCCAGTCAAAGGGAAGAGGCAGCTTCAGAAATAGCAAAGCTGTGTATAAAACGAGTCAGCCAACAAGTCCTCCCAGACCAGTGCGGATCCGGGTTTTACTCAAGATTCTTTTTGGTGCCAAAAAAGTCCGGGGACTGGAGACCGATTCTGGATCTCAGCCAACTAAACAAGTCAGTAGTTCAGACCAAATTCCCCGTGGTCACGATACAATCCATTCTCCCATTTCTTTGGGACGGTGTGTGAATGTGCTCGAAAGACCTCCGGGATGCATATTACCATATCAAAATGGACAAGCACTCCAGGAGTCTCCTTCGCTTCCAGATGGGAGCCAATCATTACCAATTCAGAGGCCTGCCATTTGGTCTCTCGATGGCCCCCAGAGTGTTCATGAAATGCCTAGCAGTGGTGACAGCTCATCTGCGACTTCAGGGATTCCAGGTGTTTCTGTATCTAGATGATTGGCTCCTCTCGGCCCCCACCAAGCGCTTACTGGTCAGGACCCTCCGCTACACTCTAGCACTAGCGGAGTTCCTAGGCATCACCATACACTAGGAAAAATCCAACCTTCATCCCACCCAGCAATTGGAATTTATAGGGGCAGTATTCAACATTCAAACAAGCCAAGTTTCTCTTCCTCCTCACAGACTTCAGAGATTAAGGTTAGAAGCACAAGTGATACTCTGTGGAAGGAAGGTGTCTGCAAGGGAAGTTCTACAGGCTCTGGGGCCTATGGCGGCAGCCATCCCAATAGTTCCCCTAGCCAGATTGTATATGAGACTACTACAATGGCTCCTTTTGTCCCAGTGGGTATCCATTCTTCATCCCCTGAGCTCACAGATCCTCATCACCAATTCCTGCAAACAAGATGGCCTCTGGTGGATGAGAACAGATAAACATCTTTGGTGTCGCCCCTTCCAGACTCCCTAACCCAACGCCATGGTGACCATGGACGATTCCCTGATAGGGTGGGGGGGCCACATCCAGGGAAAGACAGTCCAAGGCACGTGGTCCAACCTAGAGGTCAACTTGCATATCAGTGTCCTGGAGTTAAGAGCGGTGCTGTTAGCATTGCAGGCACTTCGTCTGCTCCTTCTGTTGGGAACGATTGCAATCCAGTCGGACAATATGTCCATCATCTGGTACATAAACAAAACAGGGAGGAACCAAATCCTACCCCCTATGCCACTAGGCCAAGAGAATTTTGCATTGGGTGATAGCTTCCAACCTCTTTCTATTCACAACGCATATCCCGAGGAGCTCCAATGTGATTGCGGACAGGCTGAGCAGAAGCATCCTCTGTCCACGTGAGTGGTCTCTCAACCCGAACGTGACAGCAGAAATCTTCAGCCATTGGGGCCAGCCTTGCTGCGATCTTTTCGCTTCCCCCTCAAACAAAAAATGCAGCAGCTACTTTGCCCTCTTTCTCCCAGATGGGGAGTCACAGAGAGATGCTCTGGCTCACAATTGGCCCACGGGTCTCCTCTATGTTTATCTTCCAACACCTCTGATACCTCTATTTCTAAGGAAGGCTATTGTGTTGAGATGCAAAGTAATCCTCATTGCCCCTTTCTGGCCTTGTCAAGTGTGGTTTTTTTTGAAGATTGGGCAGGTATCGGAAAATTTCCCCTTATGTGAAATAGGTTGGTGCAGCTAATTTGAAAATTTTTTAATGATTTTGTTCTCTAATTTATGAGTAAATGGACAAAAATTGTTTCTTGACAAACCTTTGTTGCACCATTTTGCCATTTGATTACTCTTATCTCCATCTATTTAATTTCTTGGGGCACGATAAAAGATTTAAACACAATTGGAATTGCCAATTGGTTGAAAATATTACTTTTAAAAAAGTTTGGGCGAAGGGGGCCAAGTTATTTTTCATGGAAAATTAATTCTTTTAAAACTCCCGAGACTTGACTTACACTTCTAACCATGCACTTTACTTTTGCTAAAGATCTTGCATTTTTTTTTTCCTAATAAGTTTTACAAACTTCCCATTTATTTTTATGCCCCCGTAAATGTATTGCAACTGACATTCACGCATTGCTTTATTTGGGATTCCATGATCCAGACATTTCAAGTTTTTGTTCTTCCCTTTTTCAGAACCTTTCCCAACATTTACTAAAGTGTTAGGTTATTTGATTTCAATTTTTTGTTTTTATCTGTGAGTTTTTGTTTTACAAAACTTTGTATTCCATTTCCTTAATTTGGGGTTGTGCCAAAAGATTTTTTTCGGACCTTGGTTTCTAATTTCTAAATTAACACTTTTTTTTCTAGCATTTATCTGCCCAAAAATTTGTTTGCACTGAATTTTGTTTACTGAACTCTTTCGGGGTTTGGAATGTGCTAGAAGACTACGGGTTTTACTTGAAGTCCTAGGGTGCTACTGCCACATGCAGGCCTGTTAATCATCACATTGCGGGAGCCTACATTACTCTATCCTCCGCAGGGTTTTTTTTTCATGTCTACAAATTTGGCTTTGTACTTAAATTTCTAAAATCTTTCTGCTTTTAATCCACTTTTTACCATTCTAAATTTTAAATAAAAAATATAAGTTTTCCTTTTTTATATTTTGTGAAATTCCCGCTTTGATAAACAATCCTTGTAGGTAATTGTTGGGGAACATTTCTGTTTGTTTTTAAATGGCTTCCTTGTGTAAACACAACGTTTTTTTCATACACTGTGGAAAAAAATTGGCCCTTTTTTTATTATTGCCCAACCCATTTTTCCCAAATTATCCCGGGTGGAGCATTTACAAATAAACCCTTTTTTATTATTTCTTGCCTTATTTAAAAATGTTCCCGTCCTGCATTTTTATCAAAAAAGTGTTTGTTAAAAAATTGCTCAAATATTCCCCTTTTCTAGTTCTCCTTCATAAACACAATTTGTCAAAAAACCCATTCCCAAAATTTTAAATTTATTAATAAAATTCTGAAATTTATCCAAACCCCCTTGAAATACAATAGACTTCTGTTTTTAATGCCATATTGTTAAACTTTTCCTAAATTTATCCGTATTTTTAACTGAGCCCTGTTAACTGAAATCAAGTTGCTTCCCAACCTATATTTTGGTTGACCTGCCTTCCCATTACCAAGTTGCTTCCAACCTTAAGCTTTTACCCATCCCTTTCCCCCCCATTTTTCAAATTTATTTTTGGTTTTTCCCCTTTACCACACCCCGCTATTTTAAATTTTTAAAAATTATGTATTTTGTAATTTTCCTCTCACCCTTCTTTTTTTGATACTTATTGTTTAATTTCCTTTTTTTTCCTCTTGGAAATGCCTTTTTTGGTTTTTTATTGTTGGTATTTCCTCTTTTTTAACTTTTTTTTGGGGTTTGTTTTTATTGTGATTCTGAAAGGGACTTTGGGGTTTAACTTTTTTCCCCCTGTGAAAACCTCCCAATGTGATTTCATGGGGAAAGGCAAATTGGGGTTTAATTTAATTTTAAACCTCTTCCTTTCCTTTTTCAGCGCACCTGAAAAAAAGGAAAATTTAACTTTTTCAAACCTCCCCCTTCTCCTTTCTGGGCTTTTGTTTGGGGCCAACCTTCCTTTAACCCCCAACCCCGGGGGCCGACCCTCTCTCGGTTAAACCCGCCTAAAAGCTTGGCCCATGGCCCCAGGAGAAAGAATTCCCCCTTGCCCGCCACCGGCCCCGGGTTCTTGGTAAAAATTTTTCCCTGCCTTCCTCGCCCTTCCCCACCATGGGTTTCCAAAAATTTTTGCCAACCATTTTGCTCCATTCCTCTGCCATTGTTCTCGGTCCAAACCCCTTCGACCGATAATCCCTTCCTTTTCATTGTTCCTCGGCCCCTTTTTTCACCAAACCCTTTTCCTTTTTCCTGGAATCCTTGTGCCAACCTTACCCCCGGACCGTTTTTTCCTTTGGTGGGTTGGCCACCAGCCTTTTTGGAGGTTGCCTCTTTCAGGGGTTGGTAAGGCCACCGGGAAATTACAAAGTTTGTTTCCCTTTTTTTGTCCTGCCCGGGGAAATTCAAATTTCCTCCCCCCCCCTTCGGGTTTTGGGCCCTTTGCTCGCTGCAAACCCCTTTCCCTTGGCCCGGCCGGGCCCTTGCTCCCTTTTGGGGGTTCCTTTCCTCGGCCAACTTCCTTCTACCCCCTTTGGGGGGGCTTCCGGCCCAACCCTTTCAATCTCTGTTGGGGTGACCCCACCGGGTTGCTTTTTTTTCCCCCCGCGCGGCAAGGGGCCACCCAGTTCGAGTCTCCGGGCGCCCTGGGTTATCCTTCGGGTTGTTTTCCTCGGTTGGGGATTCTTCTGGGCGCCTTCCAGTGGGAAATTCTTTGGGAAGCATCCACCGGCCCCCCCAACTGGAGCCAACCCAGGAAACCCCGGACAGGGACCCAGCCTAAACCCCTGACAGGGAACCCCTTTTTTAAAACCTTGGGGGGACAAAACCCCGGACCATGAAGAAAAAACAATAGGGGGGGGCCCCCCAGGGAAACGATATGTTGGGGGGAAAGGCCCCCATGGTACTGAGGGGGGTTTTTTTGGAGCCCCCCCCTTCCTGGGGGGGGGAACTGAACCTCCAACCCTTCCCCCGGGCCCTTATTCCTGGGGCCTCCATTTGGCCTCTTTTGGGGACCCCCCCCTAATATTAAGCCATTCCCAGGAATGAAAACCTATCCATAGGCCACCCCAAATTGGCAAAATTTTCCCCCAAAAGGAAGTTGGTCGGGGGCTTAAAAGGGATTGGTGGGGAAGTGTGCCAAAGGATTTGGGGGAAAGTCGTTAACCAGCGAGTTGTGAAAAATTTGGAATTATTTTGTTTTACATTTTCCAGGTCTCTGAACTTTAAACCCTTTACAATTTTCCCCAAAGGTCAATATAAATTCTCTAACCCTGACGGGTTTGGGATTTCCACTTGAAAAAGGTTGCCCCCCAAAATTGAACCGGTGATTTCCATCCAGGGGTTGGCCCACCCCTTAAAGGGCTGACCTGCAGGTACCAGAGCCTATGCCCTTTGGGAACCCCCAGCTTTTCGGTTTTCTTTAAAGGCCCCATTAACCATCCCCGGCTTTTAAAAAGGGCCACATTGGCCAGGTCCAAGGAAACCCTTTTCCAGGCCAGTAACCCAAAAACTCCCCCCAAGGAGTGGAAGGATTCCCACAACCAAGGTTCCTAGTAATGGGAGGATCCCCGGGGCAGAGGGGTTCAAATAAGGATCCTTTCCCCGGGGGCAATTCAGGGTCCGGGAATTTTTTCTGGATGCTTTCGCGCACGAAGCATGGCCTTTTTCTTTCCCCAAGCGCCGGTCATTTTGCACGGGTCCCGGAATTTTCAAAGGTTACTTCAAAAAATTTTCCCAAAGGGGCCCAATCCCTCTATTTTTCCAAACCCCAAAAGATTTTCCCAAGTCAAAGGGAAAAGGCAGCCAAAATTCCCAAGCTGGATCAGGTTTACCAACATTCCCCCCAAAAAGTCCGGGGACTGGAGACCGATTCTGGATCTCAGCCAACTAAACAAGTCAGTAGTTCAGACCAAATTCCCCGTGGTCACGATACAATCCATTCTCCCATTTCTTTGGGATGGTGTGTGGATGTGCTCGAAAGACCTCCGGGATGCATATTACCACATCAAAATGGACAAGCACTCCAGGAGTCTCCTTCGCTTCCAGATGGGAGCCAATCATTACCAATTCAGAGGCCTGCCATTTGGTCTCTCGATGGCCCCCAGAGTGTTCACGAAATGCCTAGCAGTGGTGACAGCTCATCTGCGACTTCAGGGATTCCAGGTGTTTCTGTATCTAGATGATTGGCTCCTCTTGGCCCCCACCAAGCGCCTACTGGTCAGGACCCTCCGCTACACTCTAGCACTAGCGGAGTTCCTAGGCATCACCATACACTAGGAAAAATCCAACCTTCATCCCACCCAGCAATTGGAATTTATAGGGGCAGTATTCAACATTCAAACAAGCCAAGTTTCTCTTCCTCATCACAGACTTCAGAGATTAAGGTTAGAAGCACAAGTGATACTCTGTGGAAGGAAGGTGTCTGCAAGGGAAGTTCTACAGGCTCTGGGGCCTATGGCGGCAGCCATCCCAATAGTTCCCCTAGCCAGATTGTATATGAGACTACTACAATGGCTCCTTTTGTCCCAGTGGGTATCCAGTCTTCATCCCCTGAGCTCACAGATCCTCATCACCAATTCCTGCAAACAAGATGGCCTCTGGTGGATGAGAACAGATAAACATCTTTGGTGTCGCCCCTTCCAGACTCCCTAACCCAACGCCATGGTGACCATGGACGATTCCCTGATAGGGTGGGGGGGCCACATCCAGGGAAAGACAGTCCAAGGCACGTGGTCCAACCTAGAGGTCAACTTGCATATCAGTGTCCTGGAGTTAAGAGCGGTGCTGTTAGCATTGCAGGCACTTTGTCTGCTCCTTCTGTTGGGAACGATTGCAATCCAGTCGGACAATATGTCCATCATCTGGTACATAAACAAAACAGGGAGGAACCAAATCCTACCCCCTATGCCACTAGGCCAAGAGAATTTTGCATTGGGTGATAGCTTCCAACCTCTTTCTATTCACAACGCATATCCCGAGGAGCTCCAATGTGATTGCGGACAGGCTGAGCAGAAGCATCCTCTGTCCACGTGAGTGGTCTCTCAACCCGAACGTGACAGCAGAAATCTTCAGCCATTGGGGCCAGCCTTGCTGCGATCTTTTCGCTTACCCCTCAAACAAAAAATGCAGCAGCTACTTTGCCCCCTTTCTCCCAGATGGGGAGTCACAGAGAGATGCTCTGGCTCACAATTGGCCCACGGGTCTCCTCTATGTTTATCTTCCAACACCTCTGATACCTCTATTTCTAAGGAAGGCTATTGTGTTGAGATGCAAAGTAATCCTCATTGCCCCTTTCTGGCCTTGTCAAGTGTGGTTTCCCTTCCTCCGACCTCACCTGTTACAACCTCCTTGGATCCTGAACACTTGTCAGGACCTAATATCTCACCCACAAGGGTGGACTCCCCCAAATCTGTCCACTCTCAAGCTGACAGCTTGGCTTCTCCACTTCTGCTAGCTGCCAGGCAGGAAACCCTCTCCTCATCTGTCCGAGATATTATTCTGGCCTCCCATAAACCATGCACCAAAAAACTTTACAGAGACAAATGAAAAAGATTTGCTATCTGGTCACATAATCCAATGCTAAATCCTTTTTCAACCCCTACAGCTGCTATTCTTCACTATCTTTCTGAGTTGTTTGACAATGGGGCATCAGCTTTCACCATTCAAGTCCATTTAGCAGCTATTTCCGATTTTCATAATGGTTCAGATGGAGTTCCTCTTATTTCCACTCAACTTTGCAAGACTTTTCTCAAGGGAATTTTCCATAGCAGACCTCCTATCAGGCAGCTTGTGGAGGCATGGAATCTCTCCTCAGTTCTCCAGTGTCTCTCTCCACCCCACTTTGAGGCAGCTGCAACATGTGATCTTAAGTTCTTGTCATGGAAATCTTTGTTTTGGTGGCGGTCACTTCAGCCAAACTGATATCTGAGTTACAAGCCTTATGCATCAAGACCCTGTACCTGATCTTCCATAAGGACAGAGTATCACTTCGTACTAATCCATCTTTTCTCCCCAAGGTGGTTTCTGACTTCTCTATTACCCAGTCCATTGAGCTCCCTGTATTTTTTCCAAATTATTCAAACAAGGGAGAATACGGCCTGCATTCATTGGATGTTCATAGATAACTATGTTTCCACTTGGACAGAACTAAGTCCTTTTGCAAGTCGGACCAACTTTTCATTTCTTTTTCTGGTCCTAGAGTGGGGTACGCTGTATCTAAAGTTACTTTTTCAAAATGGCTCAGAGATTGCATTGCCTTCTCGTATTTTCTTACGAATGAAAGCTCACTCAACTAGGGCTATCGCAGCTTCTGTTGCCTTCCACTCCAGGGCTTCCATGGACAACATCTGTGCAGCAGCCATTTGGGCTAAACCCCATACCGTCATCAAGCATTACAAATTGGATCTGGTCTCCAGGGGAAGAGTGGCCTTCGGCTCAATGGTTCTCAGGAATGTTCTTCCATAAAGGCCACCCAGGGTCTCCAAGTAGCTTGGGATTCTGTCCCATCGGTGATGACTAGGAAGAAGATTAGCAACTTCAGATAAAGAAGGTATGTCTTACCATAACGTTCCATCTGAGTTGTTGATCTTTTTCCAGTCATCACACCCACCCACCATCCCCCACCAAAGGCTCCTGGCAGATTTTCTGGGTCCTTGTGGTGTTTCAGGGTTTCTGCGCAGAGATGGCCTCTGCCTTCCTGCTTCTTCTATATGTTGCATGCAAACTCGATCTGAGGTAACTGGGAGATGGGCATTGTGGGTAGCAGCTTAGCTCGAGAGTTTTTGTGAACTTGAGCTTGGTATTAGGCCAACTTGGTTCCAAGGGCTCGGAACCAAACCCATCAGTGATGACTGGAAGAAGATCAACAACTCGGATGGAATGTTATGGTAAGACATAACTTCTTTTTTATGAAATAAGTTTCCTGGGTGCTGTAGTACTCTGAAATCACTTTACTGTAAGAGCCACTTGTCTTGAAATTATTTTACTGTACAAGCCTTTTTATCTTGAAATTACTTTACTGCAAAAGTCATTTATTATCATTTTAAGAAACATTTCGAACAACTGCATGGTACAAATAAACTGGGCAAGGGAAGCTGAGGGCAAGAAACATCTTGGAGTAACTGTGTTTTACGAATAAGCTATCTTGAAGTAATGGCACTTTGCGAATATACTGGGCAGAAGAAGCTCAGAATGAGAAACAGTTCAAAATAACTGCACTTTGCGAATAAACAGTACACCATACGCTGAAATTTCCCCAAATTGGCTGCACTTTGCCAAATAACTGTACAGTGCAAGAGACTCTCTGTAATGGTGGCACTCTGCGAACAGACACACCTAGGCACAAGAAACTTTTGACATGGCTGCACTTGACTGCACTTCATGAAATAGTTGCAGTTTGCGCACAACAAACTCTTTGGAGTAAATGTACAGTAAGAAACACACACTGTAAGCACCTTTACACACTGAGATACTTTGAACAACTCTAGTTATGCTGTTCAAGGCTTCAATCAATGCAAAGTAGTAATTTATGCCAAAACACATGCAGTCGCCTTTGCTTTACTTGTGCTCAATGTGCTTATTTCTGCCTTTCCTGTAAAATGCATTTTGCTCATTTAATCTCTTTTCATGCCCATTATACTTTCTTGTTCTCATTTGAACTCTAAACATGCTCATTTTACTTTAAATATGCTCGATTTACAGTTTTGAGGTAATTCTGAACACCTTCTGTACTTTTCTGATGCTCATTTTATCAAATAATTCAGTTTCAAACGTTTTGTTTGATTAATGAGATTTTTTATGCTTCTCATTTGCTTAATATGTTTTGTGCCCTTGTAATGCTCCATTTTGCCTCTTTTAATAACAAAATCATTTGTGCATGTTTTCTTTACCTTTGACATCTTTCTGGCCCGTTTTTGGTCTTGGTCCTTTTAGTTTGCCTTCACCATTACCTCTGCACCTCATGGCTCTGAAGAATAGTCTTTGCAATCCTGGTTCTGACACCATGTCGCTCACCAGGTCAAGATAAAAGAGGCGAACGTTGTGGGTTCTTGTTTAAGCAGTTTTATTATATGCAAACACATCATAAATGAGGTTAAGTAACTTTAATTTCTAAACAAACTAACTATCATACACATAGATGTTCACACTCTGGCTGCACTTTCAAAATGGCACTGAAGATAACGTGCTTGGCATTTATACACATGCACAGATCTTGGAAATGCTTCTTAAAGGTACAACACACCTGTTATTCTACAGTAGTGCAGGGCCTAAAGTTGATGTCTGGACAGATCATCCTCAGAACTTCTTCTCTGCCAGTCTGAATGCCATCTCTTGATCATTTGTCTGAACACACATTCCGTTGCTGGTTTGCTTATCTTTCCTTTGTTATATTGTTGCTTATGCGGTTTCATGTCATTCAAGAAGGGTAAATGCCAGTGTGGGAGACAGCTTCCGCATAAAGACCACCACAGACAATGTCTATTTTGCTTTGGCGTTTTGCATGACCGTGCATCCTATTCTATCTGTTAGACCTTTGTTCCTAAGACCCTGCATATTAGGTTTTCTTCTGTGGCACTTTATCTTGAAAACCAGCATCTTAAGCTTCTTGCTAAGGACACAGTGGAGGGAACTTCCCACTCTGAGGGACAGCCGTCTCTGAAGAAGAAGGCCAAGAAACCTAGGCCAGAATCTTCTGCTGTTCAGCCTCCACCAGATACCTCTCCTGAGGTGAGTGAATGCCTGGAGGTTCTCCCGGTGTAATAGTTGGATTTTTGTGCCACTACCAGATTGGAGGCCTGGAGGGATCCAAATATAAAGCATGTCTAACGAGGCATTGCTGACATTCAGGGGGAGCCATAGCTGACTATCTCCGAGGGGCCTGGGGGTGTTCCTCAAATCGTAGTCAGAGAAGAAGTCGCTACTACCATTACTGAATGCCATCCTGGGTCAGAGCCTTCTAAATTCTATAAGGAGGACAGCCCATTGAAGAAAAAACAACTAGCTAAATGTATTTCTGCCACTCTGAATGATCCACAGATTGAAAGGCAGTCCTTCACTCAGGGTTTATTTAGTGCTTTGGTATTGAAACCTCCTCGGGGAGTTTCTGTTCCAGCCGCATTGGTCCTCTACCCCATTTTAAAGACCCAGGGAACAGGGTTCTTCTGAGGAGGAGCTGGAGTCAGATGAAGAATCCCCTGCTTACTCTTCTCAGATTCCCTGTCTTATGGATTATGGACCTGAGGAAGAGGAATCTACCAGTCCTGATACTCCTTTTGAAGATATTTATTTCTGGGATGCAGTCTCTAGGAGGATGAAGTTCTTTAAATGGGACTATGCTCATGTTTCTGACATACAAAAAAGGTGTTATGAGTTGCTGCAGATGGCTTCTCCAAGATCTTCTGCTGTTCCTCCTGTCTTGGCTGCCCTGTAGGATGCATTTTCTAATGCTTTTAAGGCTCTAGACTCTCAGGCCCCTTCCCCCAAGAAGCCTGATAGTTTTTAGAGGGTGCCTGAAGACTGTAGGTTCTTGTACACGTGTCCTTCTGCTAACCCCTTGGTGGTGTCTGTAGCTTCTGACAAGCCATCTAAATTGCTTTCTTCTCCTAAGTTACTGCCCCCAGATAAAGATAGCAGAACCATGGAAAGGCTAGGCAAGAAGGTTTATACGTTTGCCACCTCGGCTTTTAGGGCTGTTAATTATCAGACCCATATGTCCAGATACTTGTTGGCTTTCCTTTCCCAGGCCTTGTCAGGTTATTTCTGATCTTCCAGACTCTGAGGGTAAACCTTCTGCTGTTTTTCTGTTAGGGGCTTCCTCCCAGGTGGCTAGTCATTCCATCAAGTGTAGTTATGATGCAGCAAATGCTTCAACTAGGGCTGTTGCTTTTGGGTCAGTAATGAGGAGGTATTCTTGAGTTTGACTTCAACATTTGGCTCATGATATTAAGGCTAAGTTGATGGATGTCCCTCTAGATAATAAACACTTGTTTGGCGAAGCTCCTACTGCTTTAAATCCCTTCAGGATAAGGGCAAGCCTTTACAGGAACTTTAACATGTGTTTGTTTCTCCTGTGCCTAAAGTCCAGAGAAATTACCTCACTAACCAGCTTTTGTTCATAGGCATTCTCATCCTTCTCCTAAGGGTAAAAATGGTGGCAGGAGGGCGCCTCCTGAAAAGGCTATTCAGACTTCTGTGCCTCAGAAGTCTCCTTTTCCTGATAAACCAGGTGCTGTCTGACAATCCTATTCTTCCCAACCACATTCCTCTTTCTCCTCACCTCTTTCTTTCTTCCTGTTTGGCTACAGATTACTCAGGATTCCTGGGTTTTGACCATTGTCCACCAGGAGTATTTCATGGCCTGTAAATCTCTTCCCCCTTTTATGGGTATTCCTCAGACCCCTCAGGAACAACTGTTCTTTCCAGAGGTGCTTCAGCATCTTTTGACTCTGGGTACTTTTCAGGAGGTGCCTGTGTCCCAAAGGGAAAAGGGTTTTACTTCAGAATGTTTCTAGTGCCCAGAAAAGAGGGTACTTGGAGACCAGTTCTAGACTTTTCTCATCTAAACACTTTTCTGAAGGTGCCCTCCTTTTGAATGTTGTCCCTTCAGACTTTGTTCCCTCTTTTGCTCCCTCGAGCTTATATGGTGTCTCTGAATCTCAAGCATCCTTATCTCCGTATCTCGATTCATCCCCTTTTCAGGAAGTTTTTACATTTCAGTGTTGCTTCCTACCATTTTTAGTTCTTTGCTTTGCCCTTTGGCTTTCTATTGCCCCAAGGGTATTCAACAAATGGCTTGCTCCTGTGAATGCTTTTTGCAAGCTTCAGGGGATCCAGGTCATTCCTTACTTGGATGACCTTCTGTTTCAGGCATCCTCTCCAGAGATCTTACTGCAAAATCCTCATGTTGCCATTTCCCTTCTGCAAAGCCTGGGGTTCACAATAAAGTTCAAAAGTCTTTTCTGACTCTTTCTCAAGACCAAGTTTTGCTGGGGTGCAGGATCCAGACTGTGCTTATGCTGGCATCCCTCCCTCCTACCAAGGACTTAACACTAATTTTTTTCTTTCAAACACTTATTCCTCTGGCCTCTATAACAGTCAGGGAATTTCTGAGAGCTCTGGGATTCATGTCATGCACCATCCCTATGCTCCCTCTTGCCAAACTCCACTTGAGAAAGGTTCAGTGATTTCTTAAGTCAGTTTGGTTTCAACATGCACATCCCCTAGAATTTGTAGTTCCTCTTCTATCTTGTTTCAGGAAGGAACTTCACTGGTGGAGTCAGCAGTTGTCTCTAAATCCAGGGCTCCCTTTTCATCTCCCTCTTCCTTTTCAGGAGCTGTTCGCAGATGCTTCAGAAGTAGGATGGGGAGCAGCTTTTGGCTCCCTAAAGGTACAGGGGGTGTGGTCACCTCTTCAACAGAAATTGCACATTAGTGTTAGAGATGAGAGCTTTTCTACTGGCACTTCAAGCTTTTCATCCTGTCTTCATCCCGGGACCTCTCAAGGTGTTTATAGACAATACAGCAGTGATGTGATATGTAAACAAATAGGGGGGGAAGATCTTATCTTCTTTGCCAGTTGCAAGTCCTAGTGTGGGATCTTGCTATCCAATATCAAGTGACTCTTCAGGCAGTTTACATTCCCTCAAATCAAAATGTTGTGACAGACACTCTGAGTAGGTCCTTAACTCAATCCCACAAATGGATGCTTCACAGGGATAATTGAGATATGTTTCTGGACATTGTCCACCAGTGGGGTATTTCTCAAATAGCAACAAAAGTAAGAACACTGACAGTACCACAGCTGGGAAATTTATTACAAAAATAAAGAAAGAATCAAAACAAAGTTACAAAGAATAAATCCTTACAAAACAGTGGTAAGCGCTTTCAGGGATCTACCCCTTCATCAGACAACAATTAAAAATCCCATAATTCATTAAATACTGGAGGTTAGTCACATGATGTTTCAAAATTTCAGTTGCACCCAATAAGGACACACCAATTAGTGCATCAGTACATATTAGCACAGTTATGCAATTAAAGAGACCATACACTAAAGAAATTATAGCTAAGATAAATAAGAAATGTGTATAACCTTGTGTGGTGTATAACTATATATAATAAAAACCTGATAATCCTAGCGACAACACTATATATCCATATATATATATATATATATATATATATATATATATATATATATATATATAAATATACATAAATATACAGTACCAGTGCATCCAGCTTATATAGATACGTACATTAATAAAATTTTTTATGTGAAATATAAAATGCTAATATATATATATAGAAATAAATAATCAGACAACCTAAAATACAATGTATAAAATATATAGAAAATGTACTGTAACATATTAAAAATCTAAAAATTCAAGAGAATCAATGTTTCAAAGGTCGAGCTTTTAAAAAAGGTTTAAGTGACACCATTTGATTCAACCCTGGGGGCTTGTCTGCATTAAATCTAATAATCCATCTCTGCTCAGCAGCTTCTGTGTCATTAGATAAATTACCCCACCTTAATTTCTCAGACAATATTTGTAAAACCAGAAATTTAAAAATATGTTCAGGTCCTGCATTCATGTTGTGTATAGCAATCGCACTATTCTCCTTACAGTTCCTAATATCCCTATAATGATCCAGGATCCAGTCCTTCAGGCGTCTATTGGTCTTACCCATGTAGAAGCTGTAGCATACTACACAGTAGGCAAAGTAGACCACGTTTAGATTACTGCTATGACTGAATTTCTTAGAGGGATGTGTAAAAGTCCTGCCATTGTGTATGTGTTTACATGCTCCACAATTTCTACACATGTATGTGCCCAATCTATCTGATCTACTGACAGTATTGATTACGACATTACTATATAATTTCTCAATGTTCTATTGTTCCTAAAAGTGAAACTTGGCTTAGTACCAATTATACCCTGTAGGTTGTCAATCGTGGATAGAATACCCCAATTTTTGGTTACTACATCACATATGTTGCTTGCAAAAGTGAGTGGCATGCTAAGTGTGTTATCTGTGTCCATATGTATATGCCTTACCTCATCGCGATCATTGACTTGCCCGCTTGCTCGAGTTGTAGTATGCGTATCATAATAGGGTCTACATCTACCCGCCCTATTGCTCCAACCATCTAGAATGCACCTTTCTATAGTTCTAGCATCATAGCCCCTGTTTAAAAACTCAGATTTATGTTGGTCCAGGGCTATTTGTAGTTCATCTTCATCATTAAACAGTCCCATAATCCTGTATACTTGGCCTTTGATGATGTTGACCTTGTTGTGGTTCGGGTGCATACTGGTGTTATGTAGGAACGTGTTTTCTAACGTTTCCTAAACAAACCAGTTCTAATGTGGTTTAATTCATCTTTTCTTACTTTGACGTCAAGAAAGTCAATTTCAGTCATGGAATATTGATAGGTAAATCTAAGAAATTGAGTGGTATTATTGAGGTAACTGAAAAATGCATTTAGCTCTACCTCTGTACCATTCTACAGCAAATAAATATCATCCACAAACCTGACATACCACTCAATATACCTGCCATATGTACTATTGGTTAACACATGTGCGTTCCCATTGAACCAAGGAAAGGTTGGTGTAGCTATTCGCACAAGCTGTGCCCATAGCCACACCAACCTTCTGTAAGTATTTCTTTTGTTGAAATAAGAAAACATTATTGGTCAGTACTATATCCAACAAAGCACAAATGAGATCACATTTGTTCTTGTTATAGTCTACACTGTGAAGTAGTTCCCTTATGGTCTCTATTCCCCATTCATTCAGAATAACCGTGAATAATGATTCTATATCCATTGTCACCAAGAAACAACAATGGTTGGTATCTATATTCATCCATTTCATCCTAAGAGTTTCAAGAAAAACCTTAGAATCTCTTAGCACAGTCTCGCAATTAGATAGGAGTGGATGTAGATTCTTCTCAATAAAAATAGATAGAGGTTCAGTAACCCATCCTTTACCCGAGACTATGGGACACATGGGTGGAACTGACAAATGCTTATGTATCTTAGGTAAGCCATAAATCTCAGGTATAGTGGGATTACTGACTGAAAAGTATTCAAACAGTTCCTCATTAATCATACTGGTAATTAACAAATCAAACACCAAAAAAGATACTTTATCAATAACACTTCTTACAACATTGTTAGATATATTCTGATATGTGGAGTCATCATCTAATAATCGTAACATTTGTTCAACATATAGCTGTTTATCCATCACCACTATTCCCCCTCCCTTGTCTGCCGGTCTTATTTCAATAGAATGCATGTGTTTTAAATCAGTCATAGCATGATATTCATCTTTGCTCAAATTATAGAAAGTGTTAGAGCTGCAATTTTTGCTCACATCCAACTTCTCGGTAACAGACGTCAAGGAATGTTTCAATAACTGCATTACATGGTGGAATAAATGTACTCGGTTTTTTAAATAACCCCAAGCCCAAATGCTTAAGATGGCGGAGGATCTTGTCTCCCTTATCAGGGGTAGTCAGGCCACAACTTCTAAAAGGAAAAAACACCCTTCTCCTAAAATAATGTCAGTGCAGGATTCTGATAAATCTGATTATTCAGATTTTGAAGAAGAACAACAACCTCTTACTGCTTATAAAGATTCAGATGCAGAGGAATTCATTACTTCTGTCTCCCCACCAGAAGACCTTTCCATCGGGGAAAACCTTCACACCCTCAGGGAACATTTCCACTCAGAATCTCAGGACGTTCCTCAGTCTAATAAAAGACTAATAGAGTTTCTAGACCTGCCCCAGCACAGACCCCTGGCCACCCCCCTATCTTGGAAGTAGTGGATGATGTTTTCCATGAATCCAGCTTAGCCCATGATGCCCTCCCACCTGCTCCCAGTAAACCTGACAGGTATTACAGAGTACCAGATTCTCACAAATACCTGTACAGAAATCCTGCTCCAGACCCAGAGGTCATTACACAGGGAACTAAAGGAGCTAAGGCTAGTTCTCCAAAGAATCCTATTCCTTCTGACAAGGAATCCAGAGCGCTGGACAGATTGGGTAAAAAAGTATATACCTCTGCAACCTTAGCTATCAGAGCACTCAACTGTCAGTTCCACATGTTAAAATATCAACACACTTTGGAACTATTAAAGCAAAAGATTTCAACCTTTCCTGACTAGTCCTTTCCTGCACCTAGCATACAGGGGCAAGGTAAGCCCCTCAAGGACGGAACATCCAGGCCTCTATCCCAGGGACAGCTGAGAACCAAACAATAGACCACTTCTGCCCCAAAGGCCGGGAGTTCTAAGCCATCCTTCTATGGAAAAAACTCCCAATCACTTCCTCTCCCCCCCTGCCTTCCTTTCACTCACCAAAAGCTAGGAGGAATGCTCTCCCTCTGCAAAGAAAATTGGCTTTCTTTAACAAAAGACCAATGAGTCTTAAAGATAATTTTTCAGGGATACAAATTCTCTTTCCACGAGCTCCCAATTCCAAGAGGGTACCCAGACTTACCTCCAAATCAGTGGGCAGAGGGATTTAAACAAGTCCAAACTCTCATATCCCAGGGGGCAGTAGAACCTGTTCCCACAGATCAAACAGGCGAAGGCTTTTATTCCAGACTATTCCCAGTTCCCAGAAAAGAGGGCACGTGGCACCCCATCCTGGATCTATCCATTCTGACCACCTTACTGATGGTCCCCAAATTCAAAATGCTAACTTTGCACCACCTGCTGCCTATGCTGACAAAAAATGCCTGATTAGTGACCCTAGACCTAAAAGATGCCTACCTCCACATCCCCATAAGGGAATCCTGCAGGAAATTCCTGCGCTTCAGAGCAGGCTCACAACACTTTCAGTTCTCTGTGCTACCCTTTGGCGTATCTACTGCTCCCAGGGTATTCACCAAATGCTTAGGCTCGGCCATAGCATTTTGCAGACAGAGAAGTATTCAGATTTACCCTTATCTGGATGACTGCCTCATTCAGGCAGAGTGCAAAGAAAATCCGCTCCAGGACCTCCTCTTTGTAAAAACCCTCCTAACTTCCTTAGGGTTCGCCGTCAACGAAATGAAATCAAAGCAAACAACCTCTAGGAGGATCATTTTCTTGGGAGCACTGCTGGACACAGCATCCCAAATGGCCTTCCTATCCCCAAAAAGCAAGGCTTCCTGCCTCCCTACTGTACCCAGCTGGCTTCCAAAACTCACCTCACAGCGAGGAAGTTCCTGCAAGCCTTGGGTACATGGCATCTTGCATCCTTCTAATTCCTCTTGCCAGGCTTCACATGAGAAAACGTCAGTGGTATCTAAAGAACCTTTGGTGTTAGCACTCTCAGTCTCTAGAGGCTTTTCGCCCTCTGATCCCCTGTATAAGGGCCGAGTTTCTCTGGTGGGCAGGGGCCTGTGCCAAGAACAAGGGTCTTCCCTTCATCCTCTGCCCTACCGGGCAGACCATCACCACCGACGCCTCAGACATTGCTTGGGATGCTCACCTAGCAGGCAGGTGCACCCAAGGCCTTTGGGATGCCCAGCACCTTCCCTAATACATCAAACAGAAGGAAATGATGATGCTACAAAAGGAGGGACCCAATCTTACCCTATGTGCAGGCTTGCCATGAATCTCTGGCTGACAGCCTCCTCCATGGGATTACACCTAATAGCCCAATACCTACCAGGGATCAACAACTCCCTGGCAGACCACTTAAGCAGAAATTTACCGGACCCCCACAAATGGCAGCTCCACAGAAAAGTCTTTTTGCAAGTCACTCAGGAGTGGGGAACTCCAGTGGTGTATCTCTTTGCTTCGCAACTCAACCACCAGTTAAAACAAATTCTGTACCAGGAAGTATCACCACCTAGCGTGGAAGGTGGATGCCTGGACCTTCCCCTTGAACGCCCTCTTTGTGTACGCATTCCCTCCTTTACCTCTTATTCCCAAGGTACTGATCAAGATAAGGGAGGAGAGACCAAAGGCCATCCTCATTGCTCCAGATTGGCCCAGGCAGCATTGATACCCCTTACTGCACAGCCTGACATCACAGCCTCCCAGGCAGCTTCCCCTGATCTCAGACTTCTTGACTCAGGTGGGGGGGGGGGATGCTGCACCCAGACTTGCAGACTCTCAAACTGTCAGCATGGCTAATACTCTAAAAGCAAACAGATCCTAGACATTATCACAGAGGCCAGAAGACCCAGCACCAGAAAATCTTACGCAGGAAATGGAAATTATTCTGCTCCTGGAGTCAGTCCAGAGGGGGCAGTTCCTCACAACCTTCCATCCCTCTTATCCTGGACTGTCTAGCAGAGTTACTCAGTTGTGGCCTCTGCTTCTCTTCTATTAAAATCCATGCCTCAGCCATTTCAGCTCATTTCGATACAGGCCCACCCCTGTTCTCTCATCCTTTGATTAAACCATTCCTCAGAGGGGCTTCTAATATCAGACCTCCCAGAAGGCCACCCACACCAGCCTGGGACCTGCATTATGTTTTGGAAAAACTAACCTTACACCCTTCAAACCTGCTGCTTCAGCGAATACCTCTCCTGGAAGACTGCTTTCATACTAGCTATCACCTCAGCCAGAAGGGTTTCAGAACTTCAGGCATTGATGGCCATTGAGCCCTTCATCATTTTCCATGCAGATAGGGTCTCCCTGAGGACTAACCCCTCCTTTATGCCCAAGGTGGTATGTAATGTGACTCTCAGCCAGACCATACATCTACCCACTTTCTTCCCTAACCCTCAAAACAAGGGGGATGGAATTCTTCACTCACCAGACATGCACAGACAGCTCAGATACTACCTGGACCATACTAAAGCCTTCATGAAAACAGACCAACTTCTTGTCAGTTTTGCCTCAGGGGCAGAGAAGAAGCCCATCTCCAAGCAAACCATTTCTAAATGGATATCACAGTGCATCCATTTCTGCTACAGATTACATGGGAAACCACCCCCTAAGTCTGTTCGTACCCATTCCACTAGAGTAGCCTCTACTTCCACAGCATTCCTCGGGGGAGTTCCCACCAGGGACATCTTGAAAGCTGCCACCTAGACTTTTGTCCATACTTTTACAAAGCATTACCACCTACTTCTCTTCTCTAAGGCTAGGGCAGGGTTTGCTTCTGCAGTTCTGCAGGGCATGCTGACCCAGGCTTAGGTCTCTTACTAATTTTACCACCCCTCTCCTCAGCTTTGGGAATCCTCCCACAGGTGATGACTGCAACAGTGAAACATGAAGAACATAGTACAGTTGTGTACACTTACCATAAATTTAGATGTTCGTGTGTATTCACTGTTGCAGTCCTGGTTTCCCCTCCCTCCTTCCCCCTTATATCCTCTTTTCCTTAGGGAGACATAAGCTTCTTACAGTGGCTTTTAGCTACCAGGACCACCATATTTCCTGAGGCTTCTGACTGGTTGGGGCAAGAAAAACTGATGTAATGACATTGGCTGCCTTGCTTTATAGCACTGATGACCTGACGTCAGTCATCAAGTGACAGCAGTCAATGCAGAAAAACATTGTTTCTGGTATTCGGGCCGGCCAAGGGCTACCACAGCAGGGATAACTCACAGGTGATGACTGCAACAGTGAATATACTCGAACATGTACATTTATGGTAAGTTTACACAACTGTACTTTGCAGTTTTTGCTGTTCATTTGCTGGATCTTACTAGAAGGCCAGGAAAGTTCTAGCATCATAGCCCCTGTTTAAAAACTCAGATTTATGTTGGTCCAGGGCTATTTGTAGTTCATCTTCATCATTAAACAGTCTCATAATCCTGTATACTTGGCCTTTGATGATGTTGACCTTGTTGTGGTTCGGGTGCATACTGGTGTTATGTAGGAACGTGTTTTCTAACATGTTTCCTAAACAAACCAGTTCTAATGTGGTTTAATTCATCTTTTCTTACTTTGACGTCAAGAAAGTCAATTTCAGTCATGGAATATTGATAGGTAAATCTAAGAAATTGAGTGGTATTATTGAGGTAACTGAAAAATGCATTTAGCTCTACCTCTGTACCATTCTACAGCAAATAAATATCATCCACAAACCTGACATACCACTCAATATACCTGCCATATGTACTATTGGTTAACACATGTGTGCGTTCCCATTGAACCAAGGAAAGGTTGGTGTAGCTATTCGCACAAGCTGTGCCCATAGCCACACCAACCTTCTGTAAGTATTTCTTTTGTTGAAATAAGAAAACATTATTGGTCAGTACTATATCCAACAAAGCACAAATGAGATCACATTTGTTCTTGTTATAGTCTACACTGTGAAGTAGTTCCCTTATGGTCTCTATTCCCCATTCATTCGGAATAACCGTGAATAATGATTCTATATCCATTGTTACCAAGAAATAACAATGGTTGGTATCTATATTCATCCATTTCATCCTAAGAGTTTCAAGAAAAACCTTAGAATCTCTTAGCACAGTCTCGCAATTAGATAGGAGTGGATGTAGATTCTTCTCAATAAAAATAGATAGAGGTTCAGTAACCCATCCTTTACCCGATACTATGAGACACATGGGTGGAACTGACAAATGCTTATGTATCTTAGGTAAGCCATAAATCTCAGGTATAGTGGGATTACTGACTGAAAAGTATTCAAACAGTTCCTCATTAATCATACTGGTAATTAACAAATCAAACACCAAAAAAGATACTTTATCAATAACACTTCTTACAACATTGTTAGATATATTCTGATATGTGGAGTCATCATCTAATAATCGTAACATTTGTTCAACATATAGCTGTTTATCCATCACCACTATTCCCCCTCCCTTGTCTGCCGGTCTTATTTCAATAGAATGCATGTGTTTTAAATCAGTCATAGCATGATATTCATCTTTGCTCAAATTATAGAAAGTGTTAGAGCTGCAATTTTTGCTCACATCCAACTTCTCGGTAACAGACGTCAAGGAATGTTTCAATAACTGCATTACATGGTGGAATAAATGTACTCGGTTTTTTAAATAACCCCAAGCCCAAATGCTTAAGATGGCGGAGGATCTTGTCTCCCTTATCAGGGGTAGTCAGGCCACAACTTCTAAAAGGAAAAAACACCCTTCTCCTAAAATAATGTCAGTGCAGGATTCTGATAAATCTGATTATTCAGATTTTGAAGAAGAACAACAACCTCTTACTGCTTATAAAGATTCAGATGCAGAGGAATTCATTACTTCTGTCTCCCCACCAGAAGACCTTTCCATCGGGGAAAACCTTCACACCCTCAGGGAACATTTCCACTCAGAATCTCAGGACGTTCCTCAGTCTAATAAAAGACTAATAGAGTTTCTAGACCTGCCCCAGCACAGACCCCTGGCCACCCCCCTATCTTGGAAGTAGTGGATGATGTTTTCCATGAATCCAGCTTAGCCCATGATGCCCTCCCACCTGCTCCCAGTAAACCTGACAGGTATTACAGAGTACCAGATTCTCACAAATACCTGTACAGAAATCCTGCTCCAGACCCAGAGGTCATTACACAGGGAACTAAAGGAGCTAAGGCTAGTTCTCCAAAGAATCCTATTCCTTCTGACAAGGAATCCAGAGCGCTGGACAGATTGGGTAAAAAAGTATATACCTCTGCAACCTTAGCTATCAGAGCACTCAACTGTCAGTTCCACATGTTAAAATATCAACACACTTTGGAACTATTAAAGCAAAAGATTTCAACCTTTCCTGACTAGTCCTTTCCTGCACCTAGCATACAGGGGCAAGGTAAGCCCCACAAGGACGGAACATCCAGGCCTCTATCCCAGGGACAGCTGAGAACCAAACAATAGACCACTTCTGCCCCAAAGGCCAGGAGTTCTAAGCCATCCTTCTATGGAAAAAACTCCCAATCACTTCCTCTCCCCCTCTGCCTTCCTTTCACTCACCAAAAGCTAGGAGGAAGGCTCTCCCTCTGCAAAGAAAATTGGCTTTCTTTAACAAAAGACCAATGAGTCTTAAAGATAATTTTTCAGGGATACAAATTCTCTTTCCATGAGCTCCCAATTCCAAGAGGGTACCCAGACTTACCTCCAAATCAGTGGGCAGAGGGATTGAAACAAGTCCAAACTCTCATATCCCAGGGGGCAGTAGAGCCTGTTCCCACAGATCAAACAGGTGAAGGCTTTTATTCCAGACTATTCCCAGTTCCCAGAAAAGAGGGCACGTGGCACCCCATCCTGGATCTATCCATTCTGAACACCTTACTGGTGGTCCCCAAATTCAAAATGCTAACTTTGCACCACCTGCTGCCTATGCTGACAAAAAATGCCTGATTAGTGACCCTAGACCTAAAAGATGCCTACCTCAACATCCCCATAAGAGAATCCTGCAGGAAATTCCTGCGCTTCAGAGCAGGCTCACAACACTTTCAGTTCTCTGTGCTACCCTTTGGCTTATCTACTGCTCCCAGGGTATTCACCAAATGTTTAGGCTCGGCCATAGCATTTTGCAGACAGAGAAGTATTCAGATTTACCCTTATCTGGATGACTGCCTCATTCAGGCAGAGTGCAAAGAAAATCCGCTCCAGGACCTCCTCTTTGTAAAAACCCTCCTAACTTCCTTAGGGTTTGCCGTCAACGAAATGAAATCAAAGCAAACAACCTCTAGGAGGATCATTTTCTTGGGAGCACTGCTGGACACAGCATCCCAAATGGCATTCCTATCCCCAAAAAGCAAGGCTTCCTGCCTCCCTACTTTACCCAGCTGGCTTCCAAAACTCACCTCACAGCGAGGAAGTTCCTGCAAGCCTTGGGTACATGGCATCTTGCATCCTTCTAATTCCTCTAGCCAGGCTTCACATGAGAAAACGTCAGTGGTATCTAAAGAACCTTTGGTGTCAGCACTCTCAGTCTCTAGAGGCTTTTCTCCCTCTGATCCCCTGTATAAGGGCCGAGTTTCTCTGGTGGGCAGGGGCCTGTGCCAAGAACAAGGGTCTTCCCTTCATCCTCTGCCCTACCGGGCAGACCATCACCACCGACGCCTCAGACATTGCTTGGGGTGCTCACCTAGCAGGCAGGTGCACCCAAGGCCTTTGGGATGCCCAGCACCTTCCCTAATACATCAACCAGAAGGAAATGATGATGCTACAAAAGGAGGGACCCAATCTTACCCTATGTGCAGGCTTGCCATGAATCTCTGGCTGACAGCCTCCTCCATGGGATTACACCTAATAGCCCAATACCTACCAGGGATCAACAACTCCCTGGCAGACCACTTAAGCAGAAATTTACCGGACCCCCACAAATGGCAGCTCCACAGAAAAGTCTTTTTGCAAGTCACTCAGGAGTGGGGAACTCCAGTGGTGTATCTCTTTGCTTCGCAACTCAACCACCAGTTAAAACAAATTCTGTACCAGGAAGTATCACCACCTAGCGTGGAAGGTGGATGCCTGGACC
Organism: Protopterus annectens; assembly: GCF_019279795.1. Classification (NCBI taxonomy): domain Eukaryota; kingdom Metazoa; phylum Chordata; order Ceratodontiformes; family Protopteridae; genus Protopterus; species Protopterus annectens. The sequence continues at coordinate 1,445,490,126 of NC_056732.1, forward strand.
TTCCCCTTGAACGCCCTCTTTGTGTACGCATTCCCTCCTTTACCTCTTATTCCCAAGGTACTGATCAAGATAAGGGAGGAGAGACCAAAGGCCATCCTCATTGCTCCAGATTGGCCCAGGCAGCATTGATACCCCTTACTGCACAGCCTGACATCACAGCCTCCCAGGCAGCTTCCCCTGATCTCAGACTTCTTGACTCAGGTGGGGGGGGGGGATGCTGCACCCAGACTTGCAGACTCTCAAACTGTCAGCATGGCTAATACTCTAAAAGCAAACAGATCCTAGACATTATCACAGAGGCCAGAAGACCCAGCACCAGAAAATCTTACGCAGGGAAATGGAAATTATTCTGCTCCTGGAGTCAGTCCAGAGGGGGCAGTTCCTCACAACCTTCCATCCCTCTTATCCTGGACTGTCTAGCAGAGTTACTCAGTTGTGGCCTCTGCTTCTCTTCTATTAAAATCCATGCCTCAGCCATTTCAGCTCATTTCGATACAGGCCCACCCCTGTTCTCTCATCCTTTGATTAAACCATTCCTCAGAGGGGCTTCTAATATCAGACCTCCCAGAAGGCCACCCACACCAGCCTGGGACCTGCATTATGTTTTGGAAAAACTAACCTTACACCTTTCAAACCTGCTGCTTCAGCGAATACCTCTCCTGGAAGACTGCTTTCATACTAGCTATCACCTCAGCCAGAAGGGTTTCAGAACTTCAGGCATTGATGGCCATTGAGCCCTTCATCATTTTCCATGCAGATAGGGTCTCCCTGAGGACTAACCCCTCCTTTATGCCCAAGGTGGTATGTAATGTGACTCTCAGCCAGACCATACATCTATCCACCTTCTTCCCTAACCCTCAAAACAAGGGGGAAGGAATTCTTCACTCACCAGACATGCACAAACAGCTCAGATACTACCTGGACCATACTAAAGCCTTCATGAAAACAGACCAACTTCTTGTCAGCTTTGCCTCAGGGGCAGAGAAGAAGCCCATCTCCAAGCAAACCATTTCTAAATGGATATCACAGTGCATCCATTTCTGCTACAGATTACATGGGAAACCACCCCCTAAGTCTGTTCGTACCCATTCCACTAGAGTAGCCTCTACTTCCACAGCATTCCTCAGGGGAGTTCCCACCAGGGACATCTTGAAAGCTGCCACCTGGACTTTTGTCCATACTTTTACAAAGCATTACCACCTACTTCTCTTCTCTAAGGCTAGGGCAGGGTTTGCTTCTGCAGTTCTGCAGGGCATGCTGACCCAGGCTTAGGTCTCTTACTAATCTTACCACCCCTCTCCTCAGCTTTGGGAATCCTCCCACAGGTGATGACTGCAACAGTGAAACATGAAGAACATAGTACAGTTGTGTACACTTACCATAAATTTAGATGTTCGTGTGTATTCACTGTTGCAGTCCTGGTTTCCCCTCCCTCCTTCCCCCTTATATCCTCTTTTCCTTAGGGAGACATAAGCTTCTTACAGTGGCTTTTAGCTACCAGGACCACCATATTTCCTGAGGCTTCTGACTGGTTGGGGCAAGAAAAACTGATGTAATGACATTGGCTGCCTTGCTTTATAGCACTGATGACCTGACGTCAGTCATCAAGTGACAGCAGTCAATGCAGAAAAACATTGTTTCTGGTATTCGGGCCGGCCAAGGGCTACCACAGCAGGGATAACTCACAGGTGATGACTGCAACAGTGAATATACTCGAACATGTACATTTATGGTAAGTTTACACAACTGTACTTTGCAGTTTTTGCTGTTCATTTGCTGGATCTTACTAGAAGGCCAGGAAAGTCTTTTTAGTACTTAATAAATGAGCACCTATTCAGGCATGTCTAAAGGTCAGCTCCCGGTGTTTTCTCCTGTCTACCTGATGAATCTGGGCATTTTGGGACAGTGCAGCAGTTGCCTCATGTACACAGACAACCCTCACCTCCTACCACCCAACACTACGACCTGTGAGAAATGCATTTATATAGCCAAACTGGAAGCAAAGCTCTCTTCACCGAAGACTGGACTAGACAGTCAAGAGGAGAAGGTAAACACTTGCACCGCACCACACTCATCACATAGTCCCTCAAAACTTACACCACCAAAACACACACACACAAGCACAAAACACACATTCATGGAGGCTCTCAGTAAAAATCTGCGCAAACAACTGAGACCACCAAAGCAGAAATGCAAGCAACCTCCAACCCCAAAACAGAACCCAAATGACACATAGCCCACATACTCAGTGTGCCACTCAGCTACAGCCATAAGGCATATAACGTACCCAACACTCTAGTCATAGATGACTCTATAGTCAAACACACTGATGTTCCACACACCAGGCTAAACAAGAAAAAAGTTACTGTCATCTGCCTGTCAGGTGCCAGGATCCGCCACATAACGCACGCACTCAGGTCACTCCAACAAGTACAAATATGACTCTGTCATTGTCCATGTTGGTGAGAATGACCTGAGACATACCTCCCTGGACTACATGAAAAGAGACATGGAGGAGCTCTCCGATCTTGTAGCCCAGGCAGGTATGACCCTAGCCCCGAGTAGCTTCTTGCCATCACCCAGAATGATACCACAGTACAAGGACAAAATGACTTTAACAATTGGCTAAGCTTCTGGTGTCATTCTAAGGGACTCCAGTATCTGTATGCCTGGGATGACATGATCGACAGACCACGCTTCTTTGCCAGAGATGGCCTGCACCTGTCGCCCTTGGGATTCCAGATACTGGCAAAGGCTCTTGCCACCCCTATAGTGCCTTTTTTGGCAAAGTTCAAATGACAAATTCACCACCATAACAGGTACAAGCAAGCAAAATCTGAGGGTAATACTACTCAATGCTAGAAGTCTAAACCTCAAAATGCACTCACTCGAGGCACTCCTTAAAATGGAGAACATTGACATCTGTGCAGTGACAGAGACCTGGTTCAAAGCTCCAGAGAGCACCCCTGCATTACCAGGCTATAATTCATATCACACCTTCTGGCCACCAAACCCGGACTGAAACACTAAAGGTGGAGGCGTGTCCATATTGATTAAGGATATCCACACCTCCAAGCTAGTTGCTCAGCATAATGCATCCGAGATTATCCAAGTTCAACTAACTCTGGGCAAAACCGCAATCCAGATTGTAGCTTGCTACAGACCCCCCCCCCCACCATGCCCCAGGATTCCCACTCCTGTTTTCTTGATACACTGGAAAATATTAAGGTACAACCCAACACTCTAATAATGGGTGATTTCAACTACCCTAACATTAACTGGGAAAACTACTCATACCAACTATTTTGCTCAACGTTTTCCGGAAGTCATCAATTCCAACGCCTTGGATCAACTTATCCACACTCCCACCAGGGGCAGCAATATCTTAGACCTGGTCATCACCAACATGGGTGACCGGTGTTCCACACCAGAAGTCAGCTCCTCGTCGGTCAGATCCGACCACAAGCTAATCACCCTAGACATCCATCTCCCCCCCCCCCCCCCCCCAATTAGGAAAACAACCGTAAAAAATTTCTCCAAAACCAACTTCACGCTTCTTAAGACCGACGTGGCAAACTTCATGACACCCATGCAGATGGACAATAGAGGTACGACTGCTGAATCCTACACAAATGCACTTTATAAGCACTTACACGTGTGCATGGCTTGTGCTATCATAACAGAACCAAGATGATATCCTCCAAAAAAAGGAAGCCAATCTAGTGGTCTTCTGCCATAAACAAACTCTACAACAGAAGAAAGAAACTGTTGTAAAAAGAGTAAAATCCCATGATTGGAGGAACTCCCTGGTCAGCCTCAGTAAGAAGCTGAGATCCCTCATAAAATCCTCCAAAGCTAGTTATGAAAACAAAATCGCCACTGATTCTAAAGGCAACCACAAAGCATTCTATAGCTATGTCAAGAATCTCAGTGGCAACACTCAGATCTGCTCTGAGTTACAGCACAATGACATTAAATATATCGAACCAACTGATATTGCCAACATCCTGGCAGATAGGTTCAGTGCTAACTTTACCCCCCTCTCACCCCCTAAAGGGCCCATCTTTATACTGGAAGAATGCAAATTTCCTGTAATCACGGCTGCACAGGTAAAAACCTCACTCTCCAAAGCCAAGAACACAGCATCCATGGGACATGACAACATCCCAGAATGAACTGGCACCCCACCTAAGTACCATGTTCAATCATAGCCTCACCGCAGGCTTTGTGCCCATTGAATGGTGTACCACGACGGTTATCCCACTCCACAAAGGGGGGGGGGCACAACAGACCCCTGGAACTACCGCCCCATTAGTCTGACGAGCCTGGTCTGCAAGGCCATGGAACGTTTCATCATGGAACTCATAAACAAAGACATTGGAGATCTCCAAACTCTGGACCCCACACAGTTTGGGTTTGTAAAAGGCAGATCATGTCTCCTAAACCTGATAGACTTCTTTGAAGTAGTCACCAAAGCCATAGATGAGGGTAAGGTGGTTCACACAGCCTGTCTAGATCTCGCCAAGGCATTCAACACCATCCCCCACTCTGGAATTATAGATAAACTCACTAAACTAGGTATAAATCCCTATGTCACAAGATGGGTTGCCAACTGGCTTACTGACAGAACCCACACTGTGAAAGTAGCAGACTCCAAATCAGACTTCAGACCAGTGACAAGTGGGAGTACCACAGGGTTCAGTCCTGGGTTCTCTGTTTGGTATCTACTTCTCTGAAGTACAGGCTAACACAGAAGGTCTTTGGCTAACTAAATTCGCAGATGACTGCAAACTAGGAACCACAATCAAAACTCCTAACGATGTGGACATTCTACAAAAGGACCTCACTGAGACAGATGCCTGGTGTCAAAGCCATTGTCTCGAGCTCAATGCCAAAAAGTGCATTGTCATCCCCTTTGGTAAAAACTCTGTACCCATGAACTACCACATAGGTGGTGACCTTGGGACACAGGTGGACAGTAGACTCTCCTTTGATAATCACATTGCCACAGTGGTCAGGAAATCCTTCAATGTGGCACACCTCATCACAAAAGGTTTCTCATCCAGAAAAAAAGAGGTCATTGTTCCCCTCTACTCATCACTCATTAGACCATTATAGAGTGCAACGCCCCTTTTGGTATGTACCTCACAAGACATCTGCAACAACTGGAAAGGCCACAAGAATACCTCACAAAGAGGATTACTGGCCTCAAACAGATGCCTTACACAGACCGTCTCAAAAAACTCCAGCTTTACTCTGTCGCATATCGCCTACTCAGAGGCGATCTCTGCCTAACATACAAAGCTATGTCAAACCCAGAACTGTTGGACATCCTCCACTTAAAGAAATCCCAATCCCTCCAAGCCACACGCTCTAGGGACCTAAACCTTGTCACCACTATAAACAGAACATGCTGGAGGGATAGTTTCCTGTCCCAGAGACTTCCCATACTCTGGAAGAGACTACCTAGCTATGTCAAACAGAGCTCCTCATTAGCACGCTTCAAGAAAATCTTGATGATTGGATGGGTAATAGGAAATTCACCCCGGGGATCCCTTCTGTGGTTCTGCTTGACAGGGGCACAGGAAAATAATTTTCTTGGGTGGCGAAAGTCAGGGTACCTTTTTGGTTAGGCTTGTATAGGCCCTAGGGCCAATAGCCTAGTACCTACCTATGAACCTATGGAGGCTGTCTGTAAATCCAAATTTGTGCTGCTTAAGCGGAAAAAGGGAGAAGATTCACCAGCTAGCCTGTACACTATCCTTTTGGTTATCCATCTGCAAGTCTTCAAACTTTTCTGTCAAGCATTGTATAATATAGAAGTCATTATATAATATGGAAGTCATTAATTTCACCATCAATGTACATGGATCTGCTGTCTTGACATATCATTATCTGATGGCAAATGGCAACACTGACCATTGTCTTCATCCATTCAGAGCATCAGTTTGATTCTGTTTTATTAATATGCTTATGTCTCAGTAAGCACACTACAGATAATTAAAAAAAAAAACTTAAAATATCAGACAAAAATTAGAACAGAAATTAAATAATTGAGTGTTAACTAAACACAGAAAGCATGGGATAGTCCCATGCAGTAAGTAGGTTTTAAGGTACCTCTTAAGGGTATTATTGTAGGACTTTTCCGATCTTGCAAGGTAGTGAATTCCATTGGAAGGGGATTTGTAGAGGAAAAGGTCTGAAGGCCAGCTGTGTCTGTCCAACTACCAGTAATCATCAGCAGCTCCTTAGTAGTCAAGAATAGTGGCCAAATCTGCTGATAGGGAATCACTGGCATATTAAGAGTGGTGACCCGATGTTTAGTAGAACGATAGCAAGCCACATCAGGCTCAGCATTGCAGGAGTAATGTCACGGTAGAAGTACTATCAAAAGACGTAGCCACGGATTTCTGCAGTCGTAGAGAGTTTTGATGTCAGCATGGGGTGTTCCTAGTAAAGAGTCTTGCAGTAGTCCAGGTGCATTGAAACTAGCAGATGAATTACTGTGACAAGGTCCTCTAATGAATGTAGATGGAACTACCACTTTGCCTCAGTCATAGCTGATCATCAAGGATCATACGTGGTTTGTTTAAATCTTCTCATACTCATCCCTTTAAAGATTTGATCATCAAGGGTCATACGTGGTCTGTTTAAATCTTCTCAAACTCATCCCTTTAAAGGTGGCGTCCAGACTGTCTTTAAATCATGATCAGACATGTGCTCTAGAAGGAAGGGAATATAAAGTGTAATGTTATCACTGCAGTTACGGTATTTTAACACTCCTACTTCAAAGGCATCTTCTAGTAGGAACACATATACTATGAACAGCAAAGGCACATGTGCAGAGACACACAGAACCACATGGTACAGCTGCATCTTGCATGTGCTTTGAGCGGTAAGATTAGAACTGCCAAAGTGTTGTGGGAGATGATACACAGTGATTCTGTTGGCAGTCCAATAAGGTGTTGGTAATCCTCAGTGTTAGAGCATGCCAGCTAATCAAGAGAACTCAGATCAAAATGAAAGCATTGATTTCTGACCATGAGGACATCATTAATAACCTTATAGTGAACTCTGTTTTGGTTTTGTTGGGCCTTAAACTGGACTTAATGTATGTCAAGTGGCTATGAGATTTTGAGAAAGATTTAAGTTGCGCACACACAACTGTGTTATTAATTTTCTCTGTAAATGTGAATTAAAGATTGGTTGGGAAATGTTTCATCTTGTGAAGATTAGTAGGTGTTTTGGCCCAAGGAACAGTGAAAGTGGATTTACATGTAAAACAGCTGAAAAAGGTTTTGTCCTCAGGTAAGTATTTTGAACAGTTTGAAAAAATAACCAGGCTGAGAGCATCCAGACAGAAGTATTACAAGCCTCCATTTATTGTAATTTGCATCTCTGAAGTAACATTCATTACCTCAGAGTATTCACTTATGATGCACTGAAATTGTGATTGTAGTCCTGCATTGTATACATTTAAGCGCTTGGTTAAACAGAGAAACAGTACTGTGTGCATGGTAGCTCAGTGGTATAGAGTAATTCTTTGTAAAAGTTTGCAGGTTTGCCGACATGAAATGCTGCTGTATAGCTGCGTAATTTCATTAATTTTGTGCAAGTGTGTTTCTATGTACAAGATGATGCTGTAAATTAAGAAGTCTGTCTTAAACAGTGCTGATACCACGTCACTTATTAAAGAAAGTAGTAAAAGGATATACTGTCCCAACTTACGTATATGTCGGGGCATATGACCTTCTTTCGTTTTTTCCCGGTTAGGGGTCACCACAGCGGATCACCTGTCTGCTCATGATTGGCTAACGCCATTAGTTTGTATAATATTGTACAGTTATTACAGATGAAAACTGAGCACATGAACCAGGGAAGGCTGCATTTGTGCACACTAAGATAAGCTTGCTGCCCATGGTACAGATATTAATTTTATACATTTATTAACCTGTTAAGCCCACTGGAGCTTCCCTTTTCTTGGGTGACATCGGAGCACTATCTGGTTACATGACTGATTAAAGTTACACAGTAGACAAATGGAGGTGGAAGGACTCAAGCCCTGTATCATGGACTGTAGTAAACAGCTCACTAACGGCTCAGAGCCTTAATCAACTGTGGTAGTTTCCAGACTGAATGAGACAAACCTAGTCTTATGCTGAATGCCTGTACTCAAGACATTAATCTTATGTAGTGTAAAAACAACATGCTGACAGTTCACTGCATATAAACATTGCTGAGTTACGACAAACATGAAAACATTCTAGCAGTAGAGCACTCTAAGCTGTTATTGGGAACAGTTTGATTAATGTTAGGTAGACTGCTTATTCTTAATTGCCACCATAATGAATCTCGCATCATCACAGAGAAACTTGTCTTTCATTGATTGGGTTAGTAGGTGCAGTGGAATCTTTTACATCCACCTGAACTACCACCAACTCAAGCAAATGGGATCTCAGCTTAACATCTCTTCAGTAGGATAACATACTTAGGAGTGAGGCACCTCTCTTATACTGCACTGCAGTGACAGCAGTCCATCCGCCTGATGTGGGAATAGAATCCACAGCATTCTGCACCAAAATTGAGCATGCTACCTGTTACCCCACTGACACTTTCTGTAGTAGATTAGGAACTGGAGAAGATTACTTAATAAAGGCAAGGTATTACATGAGCACACCTGTTAAGCATCATTGTGATATGTGTAAAATGGATCTACTACCTAATTCCAGCATCACTATTTTTAAACATGTCATTTAATACTGCTCAGCTTACAGGTGAGGGGACTATGAAGGAATTCCTAATATGTTCAAAGCAGACAGTATGAGGGCTTGATGAGCCTTCTCATGGAATTCTGAAACAACTCCAGGGAGATGTAGTGATTCCACTGAATATAGAAGTCATGAAAATGTGATGTATCCTGTAAATGGAAGTGTGTGGTAGATGAGACTTCCCATCCCAAAAACTAAACAAACTCAACAGTAACAACAGTATTTCTGATAGTTTTGACTTTATTACTAGATAAATATAATACTGTAATTTATAAGGAAAGAATTGTGGAGTACCTGGAGTTTTACTAGGTGTTATGACTCCAAAAACTGCATAGATTCAGAGAGGGAGAGACTTGTCATGAATCTAACAGATTAAGTGACTATATACTAGCCACAGGAGGAGTCTGTCAAGATTTTGAGAGGCTTTTAATGCATTTGCAAGTAAAAAATCAAGCAGGTTAGTCAGACTAAAAGCAGTGATTGCCATGCAGTTTGCCAGATAGACAGGAGACTGACGGCCCATCAGGATGCAGAGGTCATAGTAAATAAAGTATGCTCATTGATTTGTCCCACAGTTAAAAGACAGTATCCAATCAACATTGGTGAGAACAGGACACTTTACAACATGTAGTTCAGTGAATACATAAACAGATAATGCTGAACCCAAAAGTTTTGGTTGCCTTTTGGACTGGGAATGTGCCTTGTAGGGACTGCAGCCCTGCACTGGTGTGGTGATATGCTTCTGTCTGAGAGGAAAGCTAGGGTCTTTGGCCATATTACATGTTTTAGGATATGTGGTGACCATATTAAGTCTTTCACAGACTAGAATTGAGAATGCATAAACAAGCATGAAGGACTTTTTAGCTTTTCTTTCAGAATGTAAAACCAACTAGTGCCTTAAACTTCAACAATTACAAGATTAGGAAGACGTACATTGCAAACTGTGGTGGGAAGGGACAGGTATTGTATATACATGAAAGAGGCAAAGGAGGGACAAGACAACAAGAAATGGAAGGCAAGGAGGACCAAACCTACAGTTTAAGCAGAGGGTTACCTAAACACTTTGAAGAACAGATTCCTTAGACTGTAGAATTAGCAAAAGGAGAGTATGCAGGAAAAATGACTTTACTGTAAAAACAATGGGAATTACCCATTTTACTGGTGGGGCAAGAGGATAAAGTAAAAAAAAAATAATTCTGCAAGTAACAGAGCAAACAAGTAAGTAGGAGAGAAGGCTTATGCTTCATGGTCATTGACTGGAAAAGACAGCACAATGCAGTTATTGTATACAGAATACGTTCCTATAATGGGAAAGACATAGATGATACTAGACCTCCCCATTGGCATACTGGCAGGGTGTTCAGTTCTCTGATTCAACCCAGTTCTTACCAGCCTGAACATTGAAGGGTTTGCAGGGACGACAGAGTAATGACATAACTTTTGCCTATTTACTCTTGGTGACAAGGGTTTGGAGCATGCTAAGCATCCCACCAATGAGTTTTCAGTGGATACCCGGGATCTGACAAGAGGTGTCCACTTATGAGAGGAGGGGAAGGACTACCAGAGGGGCTGCATCTGTTGAATGAGCAACTAGTGCCCCTGTATGCAGTCATTGCACACTGACAGTTTAGGCAGTTGTCAAGGTGCGATTAATATAGAAGGACAAACACCTACAAAATTTCCTGCATTTCTGCATTTACAAAAGCTGCATGGTTTCTTTCATAGAAGACAGAGTGGTAGTATACAAAATTGGAGAATTGGGAGACAAAAATGGTAGCAGGTTCATAGGTAAATACTAAGCTGCCCTTTTGAGACATTTTAAGCCTAGCCAATTTCCCTTTTGGTGCTTCAATTAACTTGTCAACCTATAAGGCAGATCAACTTATGAGATATCCTTAGGATGGTAGAAAAATGAAAAGTATTTTTGAAGAGGAACTTCAGAACATAGCAAATGCTGTTTGGAGCGCTTTTTCTTTAGCCACATCAAAAGCAAGGATCATTGTCTGTGTCCTGCAAGAAGCAGGCCTCTGGCAGTAATGCTTAAATCTACCCAAGGAAGACAAATATTGAACCTAATGTTTCCATTGATGATGGAGAGAGGATCTCAACTGCAAAAGTTAGGGACCATTCAAGAATGCGCGATCGCTAAACGGTTTTAGTTCACCATCAATTCTGTTAAAAAGTGCAGCCAGTAATAATGAGGGTAGTGGTCTTCAGTAGCACAGCATTTGGGAGAAAAAAGTCATTGCCGTAGCAGTAGTAAGAACATATCAGAACTGTAGTCAGAGAAGTAGCAAGTCTTACTGTGAAACAAATGATCAGGTGACTCAGTTGGATTTTATTTATAAGTTACCACTTATTTTCAAAATGCCATATTGAGTAAAAAGAGTGCAATAAACCATACAAAAACAATATTAGCAGGCTATAGAAATTCTTCAATTGGCAATAAAACAAAACCCATGTATTAAAAGAATAGTTGTGAAAGTCTAAAATTGTTATTTGCAGCCATCATAATGTTAACTGTAATGAAATTTGTCAGTAAAGAAGTATATAAAATTATTCGGGATTTTGAGAATTTTTCTGGTCTACATTTTAACAGTGATAAAACAAAATAATTTTGAACAGGAATCAGAATTCCTCAGCACTTACACTTTCTGTTTATGGTCAAGAATGTAATGAACTAAAACATCTTGGTGTAATTATAGCTAAATCTAGGAAGAAATGAGAGCTTGCAATTTTAATAAAATGCAAGATGATTTGTCCCAAATAGGTTCATAGGTTGGTACTAGGCTGTCTACCCGAAGGCATTTATAAGCCTAGCCAGAATGTGTTGGCTTTTCCCGCCCCCTTAGATTAGCTCCCTGTGCCTCTGTCCAGCAAAGCTACTGAAGTGATCCCCGAGGTAAACTTTCTGTTTCCCATCCACTCATCAAGGTTTCTTTTGAAGAGTGTTAGTGAGGAGCTCTGCCTAATGTAGATTGGGATCTTGTTCCAAAGCATGGGAAGTCTCTGGGACAAGAATCTATCCCTCCAACACGTCCTATTTGTTGTTGTGGTGAGGTTTAGATCCCTAGAGCATGTGGCTCAAGGGGATAAAGTTTTCTTTAGGTGGAGCATATCCATCAATTTTGGGTTGGACCTCTGAGTAGGCGGTATGCAACCGAGTACAACTGGAGTTTCTTCAGTCGAGCTGCATAGGGCATCTGTTTGAGACCAGTGATCCTCTTAGTGAGGTACTCATGTGGTCTTTCCAGCTGTTGCAGGTGTCTTGTAAGGTACATCCCAAATGGGACATTGTACTCTATGATGGGTCTGATGAGGAGAGGGGCACAATGACCTCTTTTGATCTGGATGCAAACCTATTTGTGATTAGGTGGGCCACGTAGAAGGATTTTCTAACCACTTTGGCAAAGTGATTATCAAAGGTGAGATTACTATCTACTTGGGTCCCCAGATCCCTTATTACATCTTCCGTATTTAGGGGACTACCACCTATGTGGTAGCTTGTGGGTACTTTGTTTTTGCCAAAGAGGATGACTATGCACTTTTTGGCATTTAGCTTGAGGCCATGATTTTGACACCAGGTATCCGTCTCAGTGAGATCCTTTTGGAGGATGTCTGTGTGTCAGACGGAGAGTCAATTATAGCCCCTAGTTTGCAGTCATCTGCGAACTTGGTCAGCCATAGTCCTCCTGTGCTTGCCTGTACCTCTGAGAAGTATATGCTGAACAGGAGGGGTCCTAGAACTGAGCCCTGGGGAATGCCACTTGTAACCGGTTTAGAGTCGGACCTAGCTCCTGCAACTCTCACCATGTGGGTTCTGTGCGTGAGCCAGTTGGCAACCCATCTTGTGACGTAGGGGTTTATGTTCAGGCTGGTGAGCTTGTCTATAATACCAGAATGGGGAATGGTGTTGAAGGCCTTAGTGAGGTCTAGGTAGGCTGTGTGTACCACCTTTCCCTCGTCTATAGCCTTGATAACTGTCTAAAAGAAGTCCACCATGTTTAGGAAGCATGATCTGCCCTTAACAAAGCCAAACTGGGTAGGGTCCAGTGTTTGGAGGTTCCCAATGTCTCTGTTAATGAGTTCCATGATGATGCACTCCATAGCCTTGCAGACCAAGCTAGTCAGGCTTATAGGGTGATAGTTCCCAGGGTCTGTTGTGGCTCCACCTTTGTGGAGCGGAATAACCATTGCTGTGCGTCACTCTATGGGTATGTAGCCTGTGGAGAGGCTGAGTTTGAACAGTGTGTTTAGGTGAGGGGTTAGTTTGTCTTTGAACTCATGTAGGATGCAGCCTGGGACACCGTCTGGTCCTATTGAGATGCTGTGTTTTTGGCTTTGGAGAAGACTTGTTTTAACCTGTGTGTCTGTGATTTCAGGGACTCTACATTCTTCTGGTATGGTTATGGGCCCTTTTGGGGGTGAGAGGGGGGTGACATTTATGCAGAACCTGTCTGCCAGGATGTTGGCGATATCGGTTGGTTCAGTGTATTTTGTGCCATTCTGCACCAACTCTGAGCAGATCTGAGCATTGCCACTTAGATTCTTGACATAGCTAAAGAATGCCTTGTGGTTATCTTTGGAGTCCTTGGCAATTTTTCTTTCAAAGCTCGCCTTGGATGATTTTATAAGGGATCGTAGTTTCTTGCTGTTACTGATCAGGGATGTCTTCCCTTCTTGGGATTTTACTCTTTTCTGTACTAGTTTCCTCCTTCTATTGTATAGCTTGTTTATGGCAGGAGTCCACCAGACTGGTTTCCTTTTCTTGGAGGAGTGAGTCTTGGTTTTACTTGGGATGGCACGATCCATGCATTCTTTTAGCTGCCCATAGAATGCATTAGTAAAGGATTTTGCAGCTTGGACAGTGGTATCCTTCAGCATGGGGGCTTTGAAACTTTCCTCCTCTGTCTTAAGTAACGTGAAGTTTGCTTTTGAAAAGTTTTTCACAGTGGTTTTCTTGTCCGGGGGTGGGGACGGAATATGGATATCCAAAGTGATTTGTTTGTGGTCAGATCTAACCAGCGAGGGGTTGACCTCTGGTGTGGAACACCGGTTGCCCATGGTGGTGATGATCAGGTCCAATATGTTGTCACCTCTGGTGGGAGTGTTGACCAGTTGAACCCAGGGCGTTTGAGTTTGTAAATTCTAGGAAAGGTTGGGCAAGGGAGTTAGTACTTGAGTAGTTCTCCCAGTTAATGTTTGGGTAATTGAAATCACCCAATATTAGGGTGTTTGATAGCACCTTTATGTTTCCCAGTGTTTCCAGAAACGTGGAATGGGGGTCCTGGGACATGGTGGGTGATCTGTAGCAAGCTACAATTTGAATTGCAGTTTTGCCCATTGTTATTGCACGTCGATGATCTCTGAAGCATCGTGCTGTGCCACTAACCTGGAGGTGTGGGTATCCTTGATGAATATGGATATGCCCCCGCCTTTTGTATTTCGGTTTGGGTTCTGTGGCCGAAATGTATGGTATGAGTTGTAGCCTGGTAGTGCTGGGGTGCTGTCTCAAGCCTTAAACCAGGTTTCTGTTACTGCACACGTATCAATTTTCTCCATATTGAGGAGTGCATGCATTTTGAGGTTTAGACTTCTGGCATCGAGTAGCATTACCCTCAGTTTTTTGTTACTTGTGCTATTTACGGTGGTGGGTTTGTCTTTTGAGCCTTGCCTAAAAAAGGCATTATGGGGGGGTGGCAAGAGTCATGGCCAGGATTCGAAAGCCTAAGGGTGACAGGTGCAAGCCATCTCTAGCAAAGCAGCGTGGTTTGTCGAGCATGTCATCCCAGGCGGACAGACACTGGATCCCCTTTGAATAACACCAGAAACTTAGCCAATTGTTGAAATCAAGAATTTTTTCTTTATATCGTGGTATCATTCTTGGTGAGGGCAGGATGCTACTCAGGGTCAGGGTCATACCAGCCTGGACTACGTGATCAGAGAGCTCTTCCATGTCTCTCTCTTCATGTAGTCCAGGAAGGTACGGCTCAGGTCATTCACACCAACATGGACAGTGACAGAGTCATATTTGTACTTATTCTGGAGTGACCTGAGTGCTTGTGTTATGTGGCGGATCCTGGCACCCGACAGGCAGATAACAGTAACCTTCTCCTTATTCAGCCTAGTGAGTGGGACGTCAGTGTGCCTGACTGTAGAGTCACCTATTACTAGTATGTTGGGTATATTATTTTGCCTTAAGGGCTGTGGTTGCATGCCACACTGGTTTTGTGAAGTATGTGTTTCATTGTTTGTGTTGGGGGGTAGAGGTTGCTTGGATGTTTGCTGTGGAGGTCTCTGTTGGTTTTGCAGATTTTTATTTAGAGCCTCCGAGTATGTTTTCATGTATTCGTGTGTTTTTTGCCGGTGCTGGTTTAATGAGTCTATGTAAGTCTGGTGGTGTGATGCAAGTATTTCCCTTCTCCTCTGGACTGTCTGATCCAGTCTTGGGTTGAGAGAGCTTAGCCTCTAGTTTGGCTGTATAACTGCATCTCTTGCATGTATTAGTGTTTGGTGGTAGGAGGAGGGGGTTGTCTGTGTACATGAGGCAGTTGTAACATTGCCTCAACATGCCCAGATTCACAAGTTGGACTGAAGGGTACACCTGAAACTGCCCTTTGGACATGCCTGGATTGGTAAAGTGAACTGTTTTACTGGATGGCTGGTAAGGTCGAATAGAGAGCCTTGTCCTTCTGTACAGTACAGGAGGGTCTAGTGCTAGGGTTTATAAGTGCTTGCTATAAGTTTTGAGCAAGTGCTGGGCTGAGAAATGAATGGCTTGACTGCTTAAGTTGAAAGTTTGCCTAGTTCCAAGGGAAAAATTGAAGAGGAGACTTTGTGGAGCCAAGAACAGTTTTACCCTAGCTAACTGGTGCTGCAGTATTTATAGCAGGGAAAAGAAAGAGATAGAAATTAGCCCAAAATGGCCAATAAACTACTAATTTCTGGGCTGAAACCACTCCTCCAGGGACAGATAGGCTGCTCAAAGCTCTCCTCTCTCACAAGTGAACAGAGAAACTTACTTCTGTCCAAGTAAGGTATGGGCAAACACGGAGATTTATAACACAGCCCTGAATTCAGCACTAACCTGAAAACTGGAGTATACTAGCTTAGAAAGGCGGGAAGAAAAAAAAATATATATATATATATATATATATATATATATATATATATATATATATATATTTTTTTTTTTTTTTCAGAAAATAAAGCAGATACACTCAAAAAAACAGTAGAAGTATGGAATAATCAAATTTACATTTTTGAAGAAAAGCTTCATCCTACAAAGATGATACTGCTTCCTCAGATCCTCTATATAATTCAAACAACTGCCACTCCCCACCCCCAAAAAATAAAATACCCTGAAAAATTTTAAAACAACTTTTCTTGAGGTTCTTGTGGTACTTTACAACCAAGACTGGCATATAATCATCATATAAAATCATGGTGTAATGGTGGCATTAAATTGCTGGATATTAACATACATAAAAGATGTCTCCATTAAAGTAATAGTCCATTTACTAGATAATAATTATGAGGCTAACTGGAAAAGTATAACAAAGAAATTTACTTATTTTTAAGAAAATGAAAGTTGTGCATTCCTGTACTGACATTATAAATAAAATGTGGTTGGTAATATGCAACTGTTTGCA